>NC_137116.1:18033858-18176950 GCF_949357685.1 Gobio gobio
CTATATATCAAACACACTTGCACGTACATGTATGAAACTCGGTACACATATAGACCTCATTGGGCCAAACAACTTTCGTGCTCTAAGTTACGTGTCAGCCCAACAGGAAGTGAGCTGATATGGGTTGTTCTGAAAACACATGCTCTGGAATTTAATATACTCCTCCGAGGCCATTGTTTCAATCAGTGCCAAACTCGGTCAGCATAAAGTCAAGACACAGAGGATGCTAAATTGCGAGCGGATTTTTGATAACTCAAACGGTTTGGCCGTGGCGAAGCAACGAATTTATGGCGAGAAAAGGGAAACAGGAAGTGTGTAATAACTTGTGCAAACATTGAATGATTTGGATGAAACTTCAGCTGTGTGTTCGTTGTAAGAGGCCGATCACATGGATATGACTTTTGTGAGTCAAAGTTATAGCGCCACCAACTGGCAGCAGGAAGTGTGTCACTTTCAAAAATGCTTTGAATCCCCATCTTATTTGCACCCGATTGACTTCAAACTTCATCAGTATAATGTGAAAACATGACAGATAGAGACATATGAATGGATTCCTAATATTTCAAAAAATGTTGCCATGGCAACATGTCAAAGTTTAATAATGTTTTTGGCTGTTTGTGTGCCCTCCCCTCTATCACCAAAAGGGGGCAGTGTTGTATTATTTTTGAAACTCCCTTTCTCTGTATGTGTGCTTGTTAATGTGATTCATGAGGACACAAATGTGTATGATGACATGGGTATTACACTGGTATTACAACGTAGTGGTTAATGTGGACATGAACTATGACACTATATCACTACTCATACAGGACTAATTTTCTAAATGACATTTGAGTTACAATTCTTTTCACCTGACAGCCGTGATTTCATGTACTCATTCAGACAGAACTCTTTTTTAAAAACAGAGGAGTGTGAGTGTGTTTTCTATACATGTGCTTTACAGAAGGTCATGTGCTGTGTTTGCAAAGATCACTTTTGACACATTTGTCTTTAAATTCATTATTTACTGACATAGTTCAAATTTATAAAAAAAAAAAAATTCACATTATTTTCTACAAGTGTCTGTTTATAAGTGTCTTTTTTCACAGAAAGTTAGTTTGTTTGAACGTGAATATTTGTATAATTCAGGGTCTGAGTTTTTACGTTCTCCTCGTAGGCGATTTATTCAATCTCCACCAAACTCGGTCAACGTGAAACGGAAGCTTAACGCATTAAAAATATTTAACGCAAATAACGCAGCGTCCGTTTTTATATCCATTTTTGCTTAGCGTTACATGATCACCACGCTCCTATTCATGTAAATGCTTCCAAGCGCGACAAGACATAAGAGAGCGCGCTGTATGCCAGTGTCCTGTGTGTGTGTGTGTGTGTGTGTGTGTGTGTGTATGTGTCAGTGTCCTGTCTGTGTGTGTGTGTGTGTGTGTGTGTGTGTGTGTGTGTGTGTGTGTGTGTGCTTGTTTATGTGATTTATGAGGACACAAATTTGTATAATGACATGGGTATTACACTGGTATTACAACATCAAGGTGGTTTATGAGGACATTTCAAATGTCCCCGTAAATCAAATCACTTTAAAAACATATTAAACAATGTTTTATTAAAAATGTAAAAATGCAGAATGTCTCCTGTGAGGGTTAGGTTTAGGGGCAGGGGCAGTGTAGGGGGATAGAATATACAGTTTATACAGTATAAAAACCATTACGCCTATGGAGAGTCCTCATAATGCTGTTGCACCAACATGTGTGTGTGTGTGTGTGTGTGTGTGTCAGTGTCCTGTCTGTGTGGATGCGTCTCATGTCAGCTAATCAAGGGACACTGACACACACACACACACACACACACACACACACACACACACACACACACACACACATACACACCAGGCCCGTCGCGACAAGGCAGGCAAACCAAGCAATTGCTTGGGGCCTCGAGCTGGCCTGGGGCCCCAAGACAGCGACAGGTTAAGAATAAAATGAAACGACAAACTGTGTGAGCGCCCCATTGATAGTCAATGCAGTAAAGTGCAATGACACTGTTATCGGGATCCCCCTTAAGGGGCCCCTCTCAGAAGTCGCTGACAGCAGCCAGCCAACCACGCGATCTCTGCTGCGGCAAAATACAAAACATCCTCGGATTTGAAGCGGAATTTTATGCTTCAGGAAGCCAGAAAAGAAAATAGAGAAAGGAAGAGGAGGATAAGAAAAAAAACAAGATAGTGGTATGTGATAAATTACACTGGATAAAATAGCTCTACTTGTCTTGTACAAAAAAAGTGTAAGTTTGCAGCAGGTAGGCTAGCAAAAATATGTTTATGTTAGCTATCGTTACCTGCCTGACGGCAAATGCTGCTTGTAACGAACAGTTAGAGCAACTTTTTTTTTTCGAACAGACGAAATTACATGAGATTGCTATAGCTTTGTAATATGTTTTGATGAAAGTGGCATAGCATGCTATACTAACTATTATTTATGCTATGCATAAATAACCTGGAATAGTTAATATAGTATGCTATATTAACAATTATTATAAACATTATTTAACCAGAAAGAGGCAGAGGAACATTATTTTTTTCATAGCTTATCTTTGTGTGCTAGTGTCGGGATATATACGGTAGTGACAGTTTATGCAAATATGACATTATTTTTATGAGTTACCAATAGATCTTGAACAATTACTTTATTCTGTGTCAATTTTTACACTGTTACATTTTGAAGTACAGTATCAGGACAACCCACATGTTTGACTGGTACTGTT
This sequence comes from Gobio gobio, assembly GCF_949357685.1. Classification (NCBI taxonomy): domain Eukaryota; kingdom Metazoa; phylum Chordata; class Actinopteri; order Cypriniformes; family Gobionidae; genus Gobio; species Gobio gobio. The sequence continues at coordinate 18,036,613 of NC_137116.1, forward strand.
TACATGTTTTACTGGTACTGCCCACATGTTTTACTGGTACTGTTTATTAACTATTTATCAAGGTATTATAGTCATCTGTTGCAACTTTATAATAACCATCTAGATAATGTTTATAGACAGTTTACAAACCAACTAGTAACCCTTAAGTATTCCCAAAGTGTTAGGAATATCTGGTCCGTCTATCTATGTAATGTTTATATATGTTTTAAAAACGGTTAAAGGTTTACAAATTTTTTTTAATGATACAGTGGTGTTTTTTGCAAATGTTTTCAAATTTTATGGACAGTATATGCAACAACAGTATTTGCACTGTCTCTATGTCCATTTTGCTTGGGGCCCCCAAATTTCTTCAAACGGCCCTGTGTGTGTGTGTGTGTGTGTGTGTGTGTGTGTGTTAGTGTGTGTGTGTGTGTGTGTGTGTGTGTGTGTGTGTGTGTGTGATATGTAGGTTTAGGGGTAGTGTAGGGGGATAGAATGTACAGTTTGTACAGTATAAAAACTAGGGGTGTAACGATTCATCTACTACAGTGGTTCTCAACCTTTTTTGGGCCAGCGCCCCCTATCCATTATCCAGGTCCCTTCTTAACGCCCCCCCCCCACCACCACCCCTCCACACACACACACACACACACAAACACACACACACACACACACACACACACACACACACACACACACACACACACACACACACACACACACACACACACACACACACACACACACACACACATACCAACCAAAAAAGAGCTATGTATGCTAATTATTATTCTGTTGTAATAATAATAATATGTATATTATTCACAATATTATTGTCCTTATTATTAATATTATTATTAAATCCATAACTTTTTTGTAGGGTGATATCAGCTAAATTGGGCCACTTTTTGGTAAATCGCTTGGGACAATAATACAATATGATTAATAATCACTGTTTTTGATAATTTTGTGTTGAAATTATGTAAAAAATATATAATTATTTAAGCCCTACAGTTCTTAAAAGATCAGCTGTGCCAACTTTTTTTTGCATGAGCAGTTTCAGGTAAAATGGGCCACTGTTTCAGGTAAAATGGGCCACTGTTTCAGGTAAAATGGGCCACTGTTTCAGGTAACCAATGGGCCAGTCAAACTGCAAAGGGAAATAGTGATTTATCATCAATTTTAATTTTATGTAGCCACATAAATTTAAACTGCATTAAACAAACTTCTGCCTTCTGCATTGAATGCTGCCAGACAAGTCATTGTCTCCCCCTTCTCTCCTGCACACACCTCCATACATGGTTGGCCAACCTGTCCAATGACCTTTGTCGAACTGAACTGGGCTGCGTTTCCCAAAACCACCGTTTTCCTTCTCCCTCTCTCCTCTATTCTTGTTCACGTTTTACCGTTAATTTGAGAAAACGGCCACCCGTCAAAATAAAAGTTCGGTTTAATTTGACAGAAATATATTACTGTTGTACAGTAAAATTTAGACAAGTCTCAATGCAATAATACTAATAATAAAATATTATCAAAACTTATATTTTTAAGGAATTATCACGTTCTCTTCCATGTTTTAATTTTATTTAATTTTATCAATAAAGCTCAGTGCAGCACATTGACAAAAAACTTTAATTTCATATGAATAAAATTTAAATTAAATTAATATTTAATGTCTTCATTTGATTTGAAAACAGAATTTGAAAAATGAAATGGAATTGGATGGGGGAAAACAGGCTATTTCATAAGGCCGTAAAGATGTAATTTTTGTTAAAATGATAGGTTTCATTATTTAAATTAATTAGACATGCTTTTTTTTATTACAAAAAAATATTTAACCATTAAAATGGAGTCCAAAAAACAGAATCCAGAAAAATTAAGACGGAATTAGGGGGAAAAATTAGCGGAATATGAAAAAATAAAAACAAATATATATATATATATATATATATATATATATATATATATATATATATATATATATATATATATATATATATATTTGTATTTATTTATTTATTTATTTATTAATGGATTTCACAGGGCTCTAATCATTAACCTTAGGCCTACTTTCAATATATAATAATTATATAAATTATATAATCATGATTTTTCATGAATAAAATAAATATTATAATTATAGGCCTAAATTCATTGGTATCAGTTTTCATCAATGGTAGGCTATAGCCTAATTAATAGCCTACACATTAAAACTAATTTGGTTTGTCATGATTAATTCGTGTTCATGATCAGTAAAATAAAAACAAAAGCTTCTAGCAAGAATAAACACACAGGAACCGTTAAATTATTGTAGTATTAATTATTTTTTGACTATCTTGATAAGCTACTATCCACGCAGCGTTTTGTGCTCAGATGTGACGGCGGAATTAATACATTACCTAAATGTTATTACAGTGTCAAACTGTCATTTTCTCCTTACAGTCTTGCGAGTTAACAATAATGCCTGACCAGTGAATTAGGCTACTTGGTGAACTAGCCCTATTCGCACGGGATTAGTATTTCTGGGGACCTCGTGTGATTTAGAAATTACCCACGGGATGCATTCGAACGGGATAAGCAAAGTGTGTGATTTTATTTGTTTTTACTGACTTATCTCCCGGATATGATGTCAATAGCCTACTTATAAATGTTTTTTCGTTATAGATTTAGCTGTATTATATGATGTATCATAAAACAACAGTTCCTTACCGCGTGCTGCTATGTTATCTAGGCTTGTTGCGATCAGAGGCGTCGCAATAGGGCAGGCAAGGCAGGCACTTGCCTGGGGCCCCGCCTTTTGAGGCAATGCTTTCGCCACCTTTGATTTGATTTGTTAAGCAGAGAACTTATCCGTTTGGCTTGGCCGCTCGCTCTAACAAATAGTTAAAAATAGATACAATAAAGAAAGCAAACAGGACGCGCGCGTTCTTTCGTCTGCAGCGCATCTCATAAATGAACCGAAACTACGCGTATAAGGCTTCTTGCCTCACATATATATGAGAACTATATCTAGCCTGAAAGCTTGAAATGTCTACTTTTAAACGAACAAATTCAAATCGAAAACAAATATTCTCTGGTTGTAATCCGTATGAAAAGTGCATTTCTCTCTAAAGGCGCGTCCACAAGGCGCAGCGGAGAGGCGGCATCGTCAACTTCATCTCTCCAGCCGACACTGACTCAGAAAATACTAGTTTAATAATAAACATATAAAATGGCTCCTTGTTATTTTTTTTTTCTGACACATTTATAATCATTTCTTTTGCCGGTGTTTTTTTTCTCAAGCTTTAAGCGTGCGCGTCGCTTCCAAGCACCCAGCTTATATATTTAAGCAGCCTAATTAAATTAGCCTAATATAAATTATTATATATAAAACTAATAAAATAAAGCGATTAAAATGATAACCATATTTCTATATGTCGGATAATTTCTTGTTCCTGTCACCACCACACAAAGCACCGTTTTTAAGGTGACAATTGGTTATAAATATGAAGGTTGTACTGTATTTTGAAGATATTGTATTGTATCTTCTCTTATGAAGATGAAGATTGACATTTTGTTAATTAAACAAAAGCACTTTATTTAGTATTTTTATTTTTGTTATACATTTTTTTTTTTTAAATTGGTTTTATGTGTTTTGACTACTTTTTGTATGTTGTAAAAAAATTAGATAACGAAGATAGGCTGTATTAAAAAAAAATTTAAATAGGGCCTCATTGATTAATTTTGCCTGGGGCCCCCACTCAATGTTGGTTCGCCTCTGGTTGCGATAGTCGGTGTTACACCGGTTACATCACTTTTCCACCGTCGTTTTGATTTTGTATAACCTAGTAATAAAAATAGTTCAGTTAGAGAACAGAAGTTACAATTAAAAACTGAACTGAGCACAGACCAGCAGCAGGAGATTTCATTTATCACAAGAGTGAGGAACTGACAATATGAATGCAGAAGATTAAAGCTAAATGTAAAAGCACCCATTTAAGCGAGCTTGACATTGTATTGTTCTGTTTTTGTGTTTTTCATTAATAATAATATTGAACACACCTTTCAAGCAATTCGCTCCCAAATTGGCTCTAATTCTAAAGTGAAAGTATAATGTGCACAGCCGCACAGGGATTTATAACGGTGTGCGTTATGAATGCAGCCTTCATTCTTCGCGAAATGTGGATACAAATGCGCACAGGAAACAAAAACCTTGTAAAACTTATATACGACCCTCCAAATTCTGGCCAAATCACAGAGATGGCGATTCGCATAGGACTAATATTATCACAGGGTGTGTTCGGCGGAATATGGTAGGTCATTCGCGGGGTAATTTTATAAATTACAGACATGGCCGATTCACACTGGATTAAGATCACAAACAACCTCCGCAATTATTACAAATGACTAGAGGTCACCAGGCAATAAATCCCGTGCGAATAGGGCTTTTAAGAAAACATTTTGGCATTAGGCATTGCATTGATTAATGCCTAAAAATGTAAACGTTTTACCTTTATACAAATATAATTTAGTTTAAATAATTTTAAAATTCATCACCGGAGTGAATATGAACATGATTTATTGTGGTTCTTAAGTCAATACTTTTTTAATGGCTTGTCAACTTCCCATTCCTCCGCTGCGTGATTCCAGTCAGAGCTGGATTCTAGCCACCACCGGATTGAGCGCTTTAGTCATTGCAAAATAAACGATATAGTTTACGTCGCATTAAACAGGCAGATTTTATAATGTGGTAGGCATTATTTTGCAAGTAATTAGCATACATGTTTAATTTGGTCTTGCCTGGATCTTTGGTATAAACTTGTGAACGCCCCCCAGGAACACCTGAACGCCCCCCTTTCAAGAATCTTGCTTCCAACGCCCCCCGTTGTGCTCTGAACGCCCCCTGGGGGGCGGTACCGCCCCCGTTGAGAAACACTAATCTACTACATCGATGTATCGATTTATTTTCCTATGATCTAACTACATCAATCTGTGCTCGGCAAGTTGGCCTTCCGGACGACATATATCGATCTAACATCGTTTTAAAAGGTAATCAATCGATTGTATCGATCATAGGAAATAACACATTGGATTTAAGCACGTCAGACTTTATATGGATGTTTTTTCTTAGCACTTTTAATGATAAAGGCGTTAAACGTTACTCGATTCAGTCTGCCTATCTGTGACATCATCGCAACGCACCTGCAGCAGCGCTCATTGAAATGAATGGGATCGTGTCGCTTTGTCGCTGCGTGTCGCTGGCGGTGTGAACGGGGCTTGAGAAAACAAAACATAGCATGGCGCATGGCAGAGGAGAAGCCAACGAGCGAGAAATGATCAAGCCACCAGGAGAAAGAGCTACCTGTACTTTCAACCCTTGCTTGTTACCTGTGCATTCCTGACACCAGTGTGCCAGCAGAGCGAGTTTTAGTACAGCTGGCGACATAGTGAACGCACAGAGAAGTGTTCTGCGGTCAGATCATGGTGATATTTTTGAAAAAGAAATCTGTAGAGTCATTGAAGAGTAGTTGGTTACATTTTATCTTTTGTTAAATATTGTTTGTTTATTAAACTGAGAGTAGTAGCAGGTTCAGCCAGTTTATTCAATCTGAAGAAATGTTGGTTGCACTTTATTTTTGATATTAATATTGTATTTGTATTATTTTAATGTTGAAAAACAACAGCAAAAGTAGCAGGTAAACTTACTATTAATTAAACCTGAAGAGAAGTTAGTTGCACTTTATTTTTGATATTAATATTGTAATATTTTTATGTTGGAAAACAAAAGCAGAAGTAGCAGGTTAACCTACTGTTGAAATGTTGGTTGCACTTACTGTGCTTTTATTGAATATGTATTGAATATTGAAAATGAGAGCAGAAAAGGTTAACTTCCTGTTAATTCAACCTAAACTGTTGGTTGCACTTTATTCAAATAAAATTTGAATGCATTTGCCATTAATTGTTGTTTACTTGTTTGTTTATATCCATAATTAATTGATATACCGGATTCCCTTACAAGAAACAACAGGAATCTAGGAAACTTCACCTGCACTGACCAGTATCCAGATAATTATTTCAGTCACACAATTTTTGGCTAAAAAGTTACTGAATCGATTTCAAGTCACTGAATCGTTTCGGATCGTATCGTTCTAAATTAACCAATATCGTCCTTGAATCGTATCGACAACCTCAAATCGTGATACGAATCGTATCGTTGTTAAAACGAATCGTTACACCCCTACTAAATGCCTCTTCTATAAAACTGCTTGCCATTGTATTTAGGGAGCTGCAAATATAGACTAGAATGTCAAGCACTTTTCCAGCTAATCCTAAACTAACTTTTCTACACGGAATAGTAAGAAAAGCCCTCTTTGTTCTCTTTATATGTATCTGTGCAAGAGAGCTGTGAGAGAGCGAATGACACCACACAACATCTCCATGAATTTGTGCATGTAGCAATTTAATGTTTATATATTTTAAAGCACTGAATCGCTATTGAATCACGATTAATTAGATTCTTAGCATTTTAAATCGATTATTGACTGAAATCAATAATTCACGATTCAGAAATACATGTTTCAAGATCAATGTATCCGCGATGCATATTGCAAAACAGCAAAAATCAATTCATGCTCATTAACATTTTGGTGTTACCTGTTTTGCACTCTTTCACATGTTCCATGAGTTGGCGAGTGTGGACACCAGAATCATGGAAATCCCGCCTGCGCCCACCTCTCTCCCCTATCTTTACCTGCTGAAAGCCTGCAGAAATCGTGAGCATTGCTACAGGGAGATATAAAGAAAAGAGTAAGATACAGGATTTGTGAATGTTATAGTATATAATAGTGCAGTATATATTTCCACTAATTGCACTTACCTTCTTCAGACATCGCTCCAGGTGCAGGTCTCCCTCTGCCCACCAGCTGTCCTTCAGGTGCAGTGGGCATAACTGGCTTTGCAGCCTCTTGTGATAATGGTGGTTGCTGCAGAGGAATTGGAATACTAAAAAGCTTATTTCAATAAAGATATATCATATTCAACTAATTATAAATAAACTCACCGCGCCAGAAGCAGCAGGCTCCTGACCACGACCTCTGCCTCTTGATCTCTCTCTTGCTCGTCCCGTCATTTTGGTGCTTTTTCAAATTGCTTTGACTTATTCCCATTCAAAATGCTGTACACACAAGTAAAGTTAGTCGCTTATAATTTGCGTTTGAAAACTCAGTTTGGAACAAACTAGTAATGTGAAGCGTTCATAAACCAACAAAATACGTTTAATAACATGTTTTAACTCATTTCATATAGTCGGTCAAGTTGTGAGCTGACGTGGCTTCTTATCACAGAATGAGGCTGACAATGTAGTTATTGGATAGTATTCTATACAGTGATAAAGTCTACGTCAATCAGCACTGCTTTATTATTATTAAAATACCAGAGAAGGCTTGAAGAACTCAAATACACCATATCTTGATGCGGTCGTGTTTATTGTCTTCATGTTTACTCAGTCAAAGCGTTTCTATCTTTCTTTTATTCAGACTACAGCGCTAGCTAAGCTTCACATTAGGGATTTCCTGAAAACTTCCTGAATACTGAGGCAAATGTGGAGTTTCTGCTCGAAGGCGCCCTCTGGCATCCAGTATGAATTAAACTTTTTGGTAACAAATTAGATAAATAATACTTCTCTCTAAATAAATGTATATGACAATCCATATGTTTCTCTTAAATATACAGGAGTTTTTTCCCCACAGTGGATGCATAAGAGGCTCATATTTCATATTAAAGACAGACTTTAAGAAATTGATATCGCAGATAAAAAGCAGATTTTTAAAATGATTTTACAATAAATCCTTAGACCTACTCATTCCCCAGGGTATCCAAGTCAAATTTAAGACTTTTTAAGACCTTTTCAAGACCATTATGAATTAAATTTAAGACCTATATCACGCAATTAAAAAAAAAAAACCTACAAAAGGAAATGCAGAATCACAAAATTACTTGCAAAGCAAAATCATTTATTCAAATTGAACAAAGTATTAGTAAACTTGCACTTCCTCATAGCTCAATCCCAGCAGGATTAATATACAAACACACTACCGGTCAAAAGTTTGAGAACAGTAAGATTTTTTAATGTTTTTACAGAAGTCTCTTCTGCTCACCAATGCTGCATTTAGGTTATTAAAAATACAAAAAAGCTGTAATATTGTGACAGTTCTGTTGTGACTGTTCTCTATGTGAATATATATTAAAGTGTCATTTATTCCTGTGATCAAAACTGAATTTATCATCATTAATCCAGTCTTCAGTGTCACATGACAATTCACTAATCATTCTCATATGAGGATCTGATGATCAACAAACATTTATGATTATTATCAGTGTTGAACACAGTTGTGTAAAACAATTTTTTTTTAGGATTCTTTGATGGATAGAAAGTTCTAAACAACAGCATTTATCTGAAATAGAAAGTAAAAAAAGATTTCTGATGGATTGTGACTCTAAAGTCTGGAGTAATGATGCTGAAAACTCATCTTTGAATCACAGAAATATATTGCATTTTAAAATATATTGAAATATAAAATAGTTATTTAAAATTGTAAAAAAACAACAACAAAAAAACAAAAAAAAACAAACAAATGCAGCCTTGGTGAGCAGAAGAGACTTCTTCAAAAACATTTTAAAAAATCTTAAAGGTAGTGTGTGTGTGTGTGTGTGTGTGTGTGTGTGTGTGTGTGTGTGTGTGTGTGTGTGTGTGTGTGTGTGTGTGTGTGTGTGTGTGTGTGTGTGTGTGTGTGTGTGTGTGTGTGTGTGTGAATCATGGGCGGATCTACAGGGGGGCAAGGGGGGGCAGGTGCCCCCCCACTCTAGAGCCTTGCCCCCCCAGCTGCCCCCCTAACTTTGATGATCCAAAAACTGTACTTGTAAAAACAACCCGCCAGTATGTCCAATACATTTACCAAAAGTAAACCATTAAATGTTTTATTTTAAAACATAGATAGATTCTATGTTATTCTATGTTCTATCTATCCCCTGTTCCCTGCACCTCTTAGACAGATAGATAGATAGACAGACAGAGATAGATAGATAGATAGATAGATAGATAGATAGATAGATAGATAGATAGATAGATAGATAGATAGATAGATAGATAGATAGATAGATAGATAGATAGATAGATAGATAGATAGATAGATAGATAGATAGATAGATAGATAGAAGAGGTGCAGGGAACAGGGGATTCACTGGCAGGTGTTTCTGAGGCCGGAGGGGCTGTCGTCGTCGTCCACGAGGCGGGGCAGGAGTCAGAGAGCCGTCCATCGAAGGGTTTCCAGCGCCATCGCCTGCAAGAGTTCACCCGGCTGGTGGAAGGCCGGATGGCAGTGCGCTTTGGGAACCGGACTCTCTCTCTCATTGCAAATGTATATTAAAAAAAAAAAAAAAAATGTACAGTATTCACAGCCTTTGCTCTATTCTTTGTTGAAGCACCTTTGGCACTAATTACAACGTTTTTTTGAGTTTGATGCTACAAGCTTGGCACACCTATTTTTGGGCAGTTTCTCCCATTCTTCTTTGCAGGGCCTGTCATCGGGTTGGATGGGGCGCATCGGTGCACAGCCATTTTCAGATCTCTCCAGAGATGTTCAATCGGGTCTGGGCTCTGGCTGGGCCACTCAACGACGTTCACAGAGTTGTCCCGTAGCCACTCCTTTGTTATCTTGGCTGTGTGCTTGGGGTCGTTGTCCTGTTGGAAGATGAACATTCGCCCCAGTCTGAGGTCCAGAGCGCTCTGGAGCAGGTTCTCATCAAGGATGTCTCTGTTACATCGCTGCATTCATCGTTCCCTCGATCCTGACTTGTCTCCCAGTTCCTTTATACTGCCCTACAAAGGCTAAGTGCAGTAACTACGCAAACACTGAAACTGAGAAAAATGGCTTTAAAGTTTTTACACCAGCCAGTCAAACATGTTGTGGGTAGATTAGTGGTAATGGATTCATGTATTGCCTTCTTAGGAAGAAATGTTTTATAGATAAAAACCATGACCACCGATGTGATCTTTGACCTCCAAAATGCAGATACTGCACTCTGCCTTTGAATGACCTTAAACAACTTAAACACTATTGCAAAGGCAAAGTGCAGTATCTACAAACTAAATGTGTTCATCCAACTTTTTTTCATGCTTCTTAATACATGTTTATAGTAATAATAAACTTTATATAATACAGAATTTTCATTTTCGGTTGAACTATCGCTTTAATATGGCCATACATAATTTCCTAGAATTAGAGGTTAGAGAGTAAGTTAACTTACGTATGCTTCTTCTCCCTTTAGCCTAACTTCTAAGCTTTACTCAAACATGTACATTTCCTGTTTATGCTATCTACACCCTTAAAGCTATAATTAATCATTAAAATATAATTATTATGTATTCTTAGCTAGCCTATCTGTGAAATCCAAAAAACTGATTGGCACTTTTTTTGTTTTGTTTATTAAGTAGCCTACGAAATTAGTGCGTGAAAATAGAGTACTTTCAGTACATTATGCAAGTGTACTTTTTCACCTAGTGTGCTTGCTGTCGCCCGGCTGGCGTCGCTAACTTTTAGAGTAACTTTGTCTAACAAGATAACTTTACCAGACCCAGCTAACTTTTGAAGAAGTAACCCCTGTCAATACAATTGGATTAGCTGCCTGAAACGGAGAGATGTCCGAATCAACAAACACCAACGTGATTCAATGGGATTATCATTACGTTGTCAGAGGATATTGCCTTTAATAGAGCAGCACAGGTAAATCAAAATTTGCTAGCGGCTGGCTAGTCAATGTTAACTGATTATAAAGCTGTTAGTTGCCTTACTATGAGTTTATATTTTGCTATCTTTCTTACCAGTCTTTGAATATTTGCGTTTTAACGCGAGTTCAACCATCATTTGGCTGCGGGATTGTGCCATGGTTGGCTTGTTGTTTCTGTGTGTTACGATCGGGGCAAACCGCATACAATCCCCATCGTGACGAGGCTGAAACCGCAGTATCTGCGGTGTCAAAAGCGGGGAAACAAAGCTAGAACACAGTAACATCACTTACTGCGGTTTGCCTTGGTATTGGCTTGGATTTTGTAGTTACTGCAATTTTGACACGCTCGTTTCTCTAAAACTGGACAAAATTGAACCAGCAAACTTTGTCACAAGACAGAACAGATGTCACAAAGCCCATTTCAAGTCTTAACTCAATTTTGACCAAATTTGTAGTTACTGCGCTTTGCCTTTGGACGGCAGTATACTGGTCAGTTAATCGCCGTTCTTATAGCCTACGCGCTGCCACACACACACACACAGACAAGCCCTGAAGCCAGATCGCTTTCACTTTCGTCCTCACAAAGCTTTGTCATTTGTATGTGTTTTAAGTCCTGCCAGTTTGAACATTAAAGCGATTTTAGTCCATCAGATGTGTATTATGTTGAACTAATGGCTTATATATTGTGACAAACGAACACTCAGACAGAAGCTCGCACATCACGTGAAGATCACTTGCAGAGAGCAGCGCAGAAACGCAGTGTCAACGCTGTCCTGTGACTAAAGTAAAGTCACCAAAGTAGCTTAGAAACTCAACCGTTATAGATTTGAATACCTTTGAAGTAAGTACAAACCACAGCTTCATAATGAATAGAGACGGTAAGACTAATTCACACACACAATCACTCTCTCATTAATGCATTCAAATAAATGTAATGCAGGCCTACTGTGTTCATTTATCTGATGTACAAGCAGAAATCTGCCCCATAGACAAGAACTGCTGAAAGTGAACCGTTTCCTTCAAGTATTTTAACATCACAAAGAAATGCACTTTTTCATTAGAAGGTTTTTATTTTTGGTCAAATCGTTACAGCCCTAATCTTTGTTTCATCAGACCAGAGAATTTACTTTCTCATGGTCTGAGTCCTTCAGGTGCCTTTTGGCAAACTCCAGGCGGTCTGTCATGTGCCGTCTGGCCACTCTACCACACAGGCCTGATTGGTGGAGAGCTGCAGAGATGGTTGTTCTTCTGGAAGGTTCTCCTCTCTCCACAGAGAAACGCTGGAGCTCTGTCAGAGTGACCATCGGGTTCTTGGTCACCTCCCTGACTAAGGCCCTTCTCCCCCGATCGCTCCCCCGATTTGTCCGGGCGGCCAGCTCTAGGAAGAGTCCTGGTGGTGCCAAACTTCTTCATGTATGGATGATGGAGCCCACTGTGCTCATGGGGAACTTCAATGCTGCAGAAATGTTTCTGTAACTTTCCCAAGATCTGTGCCTGAGGTCTACAGACAATTCCTTGGACTACAATTCCAATTCCTTCCTGTGGGACCTTATATAGACAGGTGGGTGCCTTTCCAAATCCTGTCTAATCAACTGAATTTACCACCAGTGGACTCCGTCCGGTCAAGCACCTGAGCTCAGTTTTGAGTGTCATGGCAAAGGCTGTGAATATTTATGTACATGTGAATTTTTAGGGCCCGAGCACCGATGGTGTGAGGACCCTATTGGATTTCGAAAGTTTATTAGGGCCCAAGCCCAAAGGGCGCAGAGCCCTATTGTTCCCCTAAGGATTATTTAGGGCTCAAGCCTGAAAGGGCGCAGAGCCCTATTGTTCCCCTAAGGATTATTTAGGGCTCAAGCCTGAAAGGGCGCAGAGCCCTATTGTTTTCCTTAGGATTATTATTATTAGGGCCCAAGCCCAAAGGGCGCAGAGCCCTATTGTTCCCCTAAGGATTATTCTTTTTTTTTTTTTTTTTTTTTTTTTTTTTTTTTTTTTGACTTCTCGGGTACTTTTGGGGCACTTAACATGCTCGAAAACTCTTGAAACTTCGCACAGGCGTCGGAATGCGCGGCCATCAGAGCCGGGCTGAAGCTGGTACCCGGGCGTGGCAGGGGGGCTCGACAGCGCCCCCTAAAGTGGGGTCTGAAAACTTGGTCTATATATCAAACACACTTGCACGTACATGTATGAAACTCGGTACACATATAGACCTCATTGGGCCAAACAACTTTCGTGCTCTAAGTTACGTGTCAGCCCAACAGGAAGTGAGCTGATATGGGTTGTTCTGAAAACACATGCTCTGGAATTTAATATACTCCTCCGAGGCCATTGTTTCAATCAGTGCCAAACTCGGTCAGCATAAAGTCAAGACACAGAGGATGCTAAATTGCGAGCGGATTTTTGATAACTCAAATGGTTTGGCCGTGGCGAAGCAACGAATTTATGGCGAGAAAAGGGAAACAGGAAGTGTGTAATAACTTGTGCAAACATTGAATGATTTGGATGAAACTTCAGCTGTGTGTTCGTTGTAAGAGGCCGATCACATGGATATGACTTTTGTGAGTCAAAGTTATAGCGCCACCAACTGGCAGCAGGAAGTGTGTCACTTTCAAAAATGCTTTGAATCCCCATCTTATTTGCACCCGATTGACTTCAAACTTCATCAGTATAATGTGAAAACATGACAGATAGAGACATATGAATGGATTCCTAATATTTCAAAAAATGTTGCCATGGCAACATGTCAAAGTTTAATAATGTTTTTGGCTGTTTGTGTGCCCTCCCCTCTATCACCAAAAGGGGGCAGTGTTGTATTATTTTTGAAACTCCCTTTCTCTGTATGTGTGCTTGCTAATGTGATTCATGAGGACACAAATGTGTATGATGACATGGGTATTACACTGGTATTACAACGTAGTGGTTAATGTGGACATGAACTATGACACTATATCACTACTCATACAGGACTAATTTTCTAAATGACATTTGAGTTACAATTCTTTTCACCTGACAGCCGTGATTTCATGTACTCATTCAGACAGAACTCTTTTTTAAAAACAGAGGAGTGTGAGTGTGTTTTCTATACATGTGCTTTACAGAAGGTCATGTGCTGTGTTTGCAAAGATCACTTTTGACACATTTGTCTTTAAATTCATTATTTACTGACATAGTTCAAATTTATAAAAAAAAAAAAATTCACATTATTTTCTACAAGTGTCTGTTTATAAGTGTCTTTTTTCACAGAAAGTTAGTTTGTTTGAACGTGAATATTTGTATAATTCAGGGTCTGAGTTTTTACGTTCTCCTCGTAGGCGATTTATTCAATCTCCACCAAACTCGGTCAACGTGAAACGGAAGCTTAACGCATTAAAAATATTTAACGCAAATAACGCAGCGTCCGTTTTTATATCCATTTTTGCTTAGCGTTACATGATCACCACGCTCCTATTCATGTAAATGCTTCCAAGCGCGACAAGACATAAGAGAGCGCGCTGTATGCCAGTGTCCTGTGTGTGTGTGTGTGTGTGTGTGTGTGTATGTGTCAGTGTCCTGTCTGTGTGTGTGTGTGTGTGTGTGTGTGTGTGTGTGTGTGTGTGTGTGTGTGTGTGTGTGTGTGTGTGTGCTTGTTTATGTGATTTATGAGGACACAAATTTGTATAATGACATGGGTATTACACTGGTATTACAACATCAAGGTGGTTTATGAGGACATTTCAAATGTCCCCGTAAATCAAATCACTTTAAAAACATATTAAACAATGTTTTATTAAAAATGTAAAAATGCAGAATGTCTCCTGTGAGGGTTAGGTTTAGGGGCAGGGGCAGTGTAGGGGGATAGAATATACAGTTTATACAGTATAAAAACCATTACGCCTATGGAGAGTCCTCATAATGCTGTTGCACCAACATGTGTGTGTGTGTGTGTGTGTGTGTGTGTGTGTGTGTCAGTGTCCTGTCTGTGTGGATGCGTCTCATGTCAGCTAATCAAGGGACACTGACACACACACACACACACACACACACACACACACACACACACACACACACACACACACACACACACACACACACACACACCAGGCCCGTCGCGACAAGGCAGGCAAACCAAGCAATTGCTTGGGGCCTCGAGCTGGCCTGGGGCCCCAAGACAGCGACAGGTTAAGAATAAAATGAAACGACAAACTGTGTGAGCGCCCCATTGATAGTCAATGCAGTAAAGTGCAATGACACTGTTATCGGGATCCCCCTTAAGGGGCCCCTCTCAGAAGTCGCTGACAGCAGCCAGCCAACCACGCGATCTCTGCTGCGGCAAAATACAAAACATCCTCGGATTTGAAGCGGAATTTTATGCTTCAGGAAGCCAGAAAAGAAAATAGAGAAAGGAAGAGGAGGATAAGAAAAAAAACAAGATAGTGGTATGTGATAAATTACACTGGATAAAATAGCTCTACTTGTCTTGTACAAAAAAAGTGTAAGTTTGCAGCAGGTAGGCTAGCAAAAATATGTTTATGTTAGCTATCGTTACCTGCCTGACGGCAAATGCTGCTTGTAACGAACAGTTAGAGCAACTTTTTTTTTTCGAACAGACGAAATTACATGAGATTGCTATAGCTTTGTAATATGTTTTGATGAAAGTGGCATAGCATGCTATACTAACTATTATTTATGCTATGCATAAATAACCTGGAATAGTTAATATAGTATGCTATATTAACAATTATTATAAACATTATTTAACCAGAAAGAGGCAGAGGAACATTATTTTTTTCATAGCTTATCTTTGTGTGCTAGTGTCGGGATATATACGGTAGTGACAGTTTATGCAAATATGACATTATTTTTATGAGTTACCAATAGATCTTGAACAATTACTTTATTCTGTGTCAATTTTTACACTGTTACATTTTGAAGTACAGTATCAGGACAACCCACATGTTTGACTGGTACTGTTTACATGTTTTACTGGTACTGCCCACATGTTTTACTGGTACTGTTTATTAACTATTTATCAAGGTATTATAGTCATCTGTTGCAACTTTATAAT
Source organism: Gobio gobio (assembly GCF_949357685.1). Lineage (NCBI taxonomy): Eukaryota > Metazoa > Chordata > Actinopteri > Cypriniformes > Gobionidae > Gobio > Gobio gobio. Next base: position 18,052,400 of record NC_137116.1, read on the forward strand.
AACCATCTAGATAATGTTTATAGACAGTTTACAAACCAACTAGTAACCCTTAAGTATTCCCAAAGTGTTAGGAATATCTGGTCCGTCTATCTATGTAATGTTTATATATGTTTTAAAAACGGTTAAAGGTTTACAAATTTTTTTTAATGATACAGTGGTGTTTTTTGCAAATGTTTTCAAATTTTATGGACAGTATATGCAACAACAGTATTTGCACTGTCTCTATGTCCATTTTGCTTGGGGCCCCCAAATTTCTTCAAACGGCCCTGTGTGTGTGTGTGTGTGTGTGTGTGTGTGTGTGTGTGTGTGTTAGTGTGTGTGTGTGTGTGTGTGTGTGTGTGTGTGTGTGTGTGTGTGTGTGATATGTAGGTTTAGGGGTAGTGTAGGGGGATAGAATGTACAGTTTGTACAGTATAAAAACTAGGGGTGTAACGATTCATCTACTACATCGATGTATCGATTTATTTTGCTATGATCTAACTACATCAATCTGTGCTCGGCAAGTTGGCCTTCCGGACGACATATATCGATCTAACATCGTTTTAAAAGGTAATCAATCGATTGTATCGATCATAGGAAATAACACATTGGATTTAAGCACGTCAGACTTTATATGGATGTTTTTTCTTAGCACTTTTAATGATAAAGGCGTTAAACGTTACTCGATTCAGTCTGCCTATCTGTGACATCATCGCAACGCACCTGCAGCAGCGCTCATTGAAATGAATGGGATCGTGACGATTTGTCGCTGCGTGTCGCTGGCGGTGTGAACGGGGCTTGAGAAAACAAAACATAGCATGGCGCATGGCAGAGGAGAAGCCAACGAGCGAGAAATTATCAAGCCACCAGGAGAAAGCGCTACCTGTACTTTCAACCCTTGCTTGTTACCTGTGCATTCCTGACACCAGTGTGCCAGCAGAGCGAGTTTTAGTACAGCTGGCGACATAGTGAACGCACAGAGAAGTGTTCTGCGGTCAGATCATGGTGATATTTTTGAAAAAGAAATCTGTAGAGTCATTGAAGAGTAGTTGGTTACATTTTATCTTTTGTTAAATATTGTTTGTTTATTAAACTGAGAGTAGTAGCAGGTTCAGCCAGTTTATTCAATCTGAAGAAATGTTGGTTGCACTTTATTTTTGATATTAATATTGTATTTGTATTATTTTAATGTTGAAAAACAACAGCAAAAGTAGCAGGTAAACTTACTATTAATTAAACCTGAAGAGAAGTTAGTTGCACTTTATTTTTGATATTAATATTGTAATATTTTTATGTTGGAAAACAAAAGCAGAAGTAGCAGGTTAACCTACTGTTGAAATGTTGGTTGCACTTACTGTGCTTTTATTGAAAATGTATTGAATATTGAAAATGAGAGCAGAAAAGGTTAACTTCCTGTTAATTCAACCTAAACTGTTGGTTGCACTTTATTCAAATAAAATTTGAATGCATTTGCCATTAATTGTTGTTTACTTGTTTGTTTATATCCATAATTAATTGATATACCGGATTCCCTTACAAGAAACAACAGGAATCTAGGAAACTTCACCTGCACTGACCAGTATCCAGATAATTATTTCAGTCACACAATTTTTGGCTAAAAAGTTACTGAATCGATTTCAAGTCACTGAATCGTTTCGGATCGTATCGTTCTAAATTAACCAATATCGTCCTTGAATCGTATCGACAACCTCAAATCGTGATACGAATCGTATCGTTGTTAAAACGAATCGTTACACCCCTACTAAATGCCTCTTCTATAAAACTGCTTGCCATTGTATTTAGGGAGCTGCAAATATAGACTAGAATGTCAAGCACTTTTCCAGCTAATCCTAAACTAACTTTTCTACACGGAATAGTAAGAAAAGCCCTCTTTGTTCTCTTTATATGTATCTGTGCAAGAGAGCTGTGAGAGAGCGAATGACACCACACAACATCTCCATGAATTTGTGCATGTAGCAATTTAATGTTTATATATTTTAAAGCACTGAATCGCTATTGAATCACGATTAATTAGATTCTTAGCATTTTAAATCGATTATTGACTGAAATCAATAATTCACGATTCAGAAATACATGTTTCAAGATCAATGTATCCGCGATGCATATTGCAAAACAGCAAAAATCAATTCATGCTCATTAACATTTTGGTGTTACCTGTTTTGCACTCTTTCACATGTTCCATGAGTTGGCGAGTGTGGACACCAGAATCATGGAAATCCCGCCTGCGCCCACCTCTCTCCCCTATCTTTACCTGCTGAAAGCCTGCAGAAATCGTGAGCATTGCTACAGGGAGATATAAAGAAAAGAGTAAGATTCAGGATTTGTGAATGTTATAGTATATAATAGTGCAGTATATATTTCCACTAATTGCACTTACCTTCTTCAGACATCGCTCCAGGTGCAGGTCTCCCTCTGCCCACCAGCTGTCCTTCAGGTGCAGTGGGCATAACTGGCTTTGCAGCCTCTTGTGATAATGGTGGTTGCTGCAGAGGAATTGGAATACTAAAAAGCTTATTTCAATAAAGATATATCATATTCAACTAATTATAAATAAACTCACCGCGCCAGAAGCAGCAGGCTCCTGACCACGACCTCTGCCTCTTGATCTCTCTCTTGCTCGTCCCGTCATTTTGGTGCTTTTTCAAATTGCTTTGACTTATTCCCATTCAAAATGCTGTACACACAAGTAAAGTTAGTCGCTTATAATTTGCGTTTGAAAACTCAGTTTGGAACAAACTAGTAATGTGAAGCGTTCATAAACCAACAAAATACGTTTAATAACATGTTTTAACTCATTTCATATAGTCGGTCAAGTTGTGAGCTGACGTGGCTTCTTATCACAGAATGAGGCTGACAATGTAGTTATTGGATAGTATTCTATACAGTGATAAAGTCTACGTCAATCAGCACTGCTTTATTATTATTAAAATACCAGAGAAGGCTTGAAGAACTCAAATACACCATATCTTGATGCGGTCGTGTTTATTGTCTTCATGTTTACTCAGTCAAAGCGTTTCTATCTTTCTTTTATTCAGACTACAGCGCTAGCTAAGCTTCACATTAGGGATTTCCTGAAAACTTCCTGAATACTGAGGCAAATGTGGAGTTTCTGCTCGAAGGCGCCCTCTGGCATCCAGTATGAATTAAACTTTTTGGTAACAAATTAGATAAATAATACTTCTCTCTAAATAAATGTATATGACAATCCATATGTTTCTCTTAAATATACAGGAGTTTTTTCCCCACAGTGGATGCATAAGAGGCTCATATTTCATATTAAAGACAGACTTTAAGAAATTGATATCGCAGATAAAAAGCAGATTTTTAAAATGATTTTACAATAAATCCTTAGACCTACTCATTCCCCAGGGTATCCAAGTCAAATTTAAGACTTTTTAAGACCTTTTCAAGACCATTATGAATTAAATTTAAGACCTATATCACGCAATTAAAAAAAAAAAACCTACAAAAGGAAATGCAGAATCACAAAATTACTTGCAAAGCAAAATCATTTATTCAAATTGAACAAAGTATTAGTAAACTTGCACTTCCTCATAGCTCAATCCCAGCAGGATTAATATACAAACACACTACCGGTCAAAAGTTTGAGAACAGTAAGATTTTTTAATGTTTTTACAGAAGTCTCTTCTGCTCACCAATGCTGCATTTAGGTTATTAAAAATACAAAAAAGCTGTAATATTGTGACAGTTCTGTTGTGACTGTTCTCTATGTGAATATATATTAAAGTGTCATTTATTCCTGTGATCAAAACTGAATTTATCATCATTAATCCAGTCTTCAGTGTCACATGACAATTCACTAATCATTCTCATATGAGGATCTGATGATCAACAAACATTTATGATTATTATCAGTGTTGAACACAGTTGTGTAAAACAATTTTTTTTTAGGATTCTTTGATGGATAGAAAGTTCTAAACAACAGCATTTATCTGAAATAGAAAGTAAAAAAAGATTTCTGATGGATTGTGACTCTAAAGTCTGGAGTAATGATGCTGAAAACTCATCTTTGAATCACAGAAATATATTGCATTTTAAAATATATTGAAATATAAAATAGTTATTTAAAATTGTAAAAAAACAACAACAAAAAAACAAAAAAAAACAAACAAATGCAGCCTTGGTGAGCAGAAGAGACTTCTTCAAAAACATTTTAAAAAATCTTAAAGGTAGTGTGTGTGTGTGTGTGTGTGTGTGTGTGTGTGTGTGTGTGTGTGTGTGTGTGTGTGTGTGTGTGTGTGTGTGTGTGTGTGTGTGTGTGTGTGTGTGTGTGTGTGTGTGTGTGTGTGTGTGTGTGTGAATCATGGGCGGATCTACAGGGGGGCAAGGGGGGGCAGGTGCCCCCCCACTCTAGAGCCTTGCCCCCCCAGCTGCCCCCCTAACTTTGATGATCCAAAAACTGTACTTGTAAAAACAACCCGCCAGTATGTCCAATACATTTACCAAAAGTAAACCATTAAATGTTTTATTTTAAATGTATTAAAATTAAAATACCCCTCCCCCGCCCCTCAAATACTTAGCTAAGTCCCTGATTCAAACGTGCAGAGCGGCGTTCGCTCAGTCTGGCTCGCGTCATTTTTCCCCCCAAACCAGTTAAGCGCAAACCACGCCCCTTACGCCAAAACCACGCCCCTTACGCCAAAACCACGCCCCGCAGCATTGACTCCCGTCTATGACTCGATTTCATTGGTCAACTCTGTCACAGCGCTTTTTTTTTTTTGTCACAGCGCTGATTGCTGAAACACAAAACGGATGCTCGCGTTTGTGTACTAAAATAAAAGTATCCCTTTTATTTTCTATTTATTCACTTATTTGTGTGAAATGTTTTCAAAATCGTATTTATTTTGGACACTCGTTAACACTAGCAACTGCACAAAAAAGGCACTTCTTTTTTTGCAATATTTTCATTCATCTTACGCACCTTTTTAATGTTTTTATAGGTTACACAGAATATACAACTTATAAAAAACATTAAAAAGGTGCGTAAGATGAATGAAAATATTGCAAAAAAAGAAGTGCCTTTTCTGTGCAGTTGCTAGTGTTAACGAGTGTCCAAAATAAATACGATTTTAGTCAAACCTAAACTACACACACATACACACAAAATGAGCTTAACAGTGAGGAAACTACACATGTACTACTGTATGGAACAAAAATCTACAAACACAAGAAAAAGTTTTTTTTAAAAGAAAGGAAAAAAAAACATTCCTTTTCAAATTTTTAATCGATTCTTCATTCTTTAATATAGCTTTAGCTGTTTGGTCATAGCCTTCATTTAGCCCAAAAAAAGACGTTGAAAACTGGGCTCTGTTTGGTCCGTCAGATTTGGTCCAAATTTAGCCCAAAAAAAGACGTTGAAAACTGGGCTCTGTTTGGTCCGTCAGATTTGGTCCAAATTTAGCCCAAAAAAAGACGTTGAAAACTGGGCTCTGTTTGGTCCGTCAGATTTGGTCCAAATTTAGCCCAAAAAAAGACGTTGAAAACTGGGCTCTGTTTGGTCCGTCAGATTTGGTCCAAATTTAGCCCAAAAAAAGACGTTGAAAACTGGGCTCTGTTTGGTCCGTCAGATTTGGTCCAAATTTAGCCCAAAAAAAGACGTTGAAAACTGGGTTCTGTTTGGTCCGTCCGATTTGGTCCAAATTTAGCCCAAAAAAAGACGTTGAAAACTGGGCTCTGTTTGGTCCGTCAGATTTGGTCCATATTTAGCCCAAAAAAAGACGTTGAAAACTGGGCTCTGTTTGGTCCGTCAGATTTGGTCCAAATTTAGCCCAAAAAAAGACGTTGAAAACTGGGCTCTGTTTGGTCCGTCAGATTTGGTCCAAATTTAGCCCAAAAAAGACGTTGAAAACTGGGCTCTGTTTGGTCCGTCAGATTTGGTCCAAATTTAGCCCAAAAAAAGACGTTGAAAACTGGGCTCTGTTTGGTCCGTCAGATTTGGTCCAAATTTAGCCCAAAAAAAGACGTTGAAAACTGGGCTCTGTTTGGTCCGTCAGATTTGGTCCAAATTTAGCCCAAAAAAGACGTTGAAAACTGGGCTCTGTTTGGTCCGTCAGATTTGGTCCAAATTTAGCCCAAAAAAGACGTTGAAAACTGGGCTCTGTTTGGTCGGTCAGATTTGGTCCAAATTTAGCCCAAAAAAAGACGTTGAAAACTGGGCTCTGTTTGGTCCGTCAGATTTGGTCCAAATTTAGCCCAAAAAAAGACGTTGAAAACTGGGCTCTGTTTGGTCCGTCAGATTTGGTCCAAATTTAGCCCAAAAAAAGACGTTGAAAACTGGGCTCTGTTTGGTCCGTCAGATTTGGTCCAAATTTAGCCCAAAAAAGACGTTGAAAACTGGGCTCTGTTTGGTCCGTCAGATTTGGTCCAAATTTAGCCCAAAAAAGACGTTGAAAACTGGGCTCTGTTTGGTCCGTCCGATTTGGTCCAAATTTAGCCCAAAAAAAGACGTTGAAAACTGGGCTCTGTTTGGTCCGTCAGATTTGGTCCAAATTTAGCCCAAAAAAAGACGTTGAAAACTGGGCTCTGTTTGGTCCGTCAGATTTGGTCCAAATTTAGCCCAAAAAAGACGTTGAAAACTGGGCTCTGTTTGGTCCGTCCGATTTGGTCCAAATTTAGCCCAAAAAAAGACGTTGAAAACTGGGCTCTATTTGGTCCGTCAGATTTGGTCCAAATTTAGCCCAAAAAAAGACGTTGAAAACTGGGCTCTGTTTGGTCCGTCAGATTTGGTCCAAATTTAGCCCAAAAAAAGACGTTGAAAACTGGGCTCTGTTTGGTCCGTCAGATTTGGTCCAAATTTAGCCCAAAAAAAGACGTTGAAAACTGGGCTCTGTTTGGTCCGTCAGATTTGGTCCAAATTTAGCCCAAAAAAAGACGTTGAAAACTGGGCTCTGTTTGGTCCGTCAGATTTGGTCCAAATTTAGCCCAAAAAAGACGTTGCAAACTGGGCTCTGTTTGGTCCGTCAGATTTGGTCCAAATTTAGCCCAAAAAAAGACGTTGAAAACTGGGCTCTGTTTGGTCCGTCAGATTTGGTCCAAATTTAGCCCAAAAAAAGACGTTGAAAACTGGGCTCTGTTTGGTCCGTCAGATTTGGTCCAAATTTAGCCCAAAAAAAGACGTTGAAAACTGGGCTCTGTTTGGTCCGTCAGATTTGGTCCAAATTTAGCCCAAAAAAGACGTTGAAAACTGGGCTCTGTTTGGTCCGTCCGATTTGGTCCAAATTTAGCCCAAAAAAGACGTTGAAAACTGGGCTCTGTTTGGTCCGTCAGATTTGGTCCAAATTTAGCCCAAAAAAGACGTTGAAAACTGGGCTCTGTTTGGTCCGTCCGATTTGGTCCAAATTTAGCCCAAAAAAAGACGTTGAAAACTGGGCTCTGTTTGGTCCGTCAGATTTGGTCCAAATTTAGCCCAAAAAAAGACGTTGAAAACTGGGCTCTGTTTGGTCCGTCAGATTTGGTCCAAATTTAGCCCAAAAAAAGACGTTGAAAACTGGGCTCTGTTTGGTCCGTCAGATTTGGTCCAAATTTAGCCCAAAAAAAGACGTTGAAAACTGGGCTCTGTTTGGTCCGTCAGATTTGGTCCAAATTTTGCCCAAAAAAGACGTTGAAAACTGGGCTCTGTTTGGTCCGTCCGATTTGGTCCAAATTTAGCCCAAAAAAAGACGTTGAAAACTGGGCTCTGTTTGGTCCGTCAGATTTGGTCCAAATTTAGCCCAAAAAAAGACGTTGAAAACTGGGCTCTGTTTGGTCCGTCCGATTTGGTCCAAATTTAGCCCAAAAAAAGACGTTGAAAACTGGGCTCTGTTTGGTCCGTCAGATTTGGTCCAAATTTAGCCCAAAAAAAGACGTTGAAAACTGGGCTCTGTTTGGTCCGTCAGATTTGGTCCAAATTTAGCCCAAAAAAAGACGTTGAAAACTGGGCTCTGTTTGGTCCGTCAGATTTGGTCCAAATTTAGCCCAAAAAAGACGTTGAAAACTGGGCTCTGTTTGGTCCGTCAGATTTGGTCCAAATTTAGCCCAAAAAAGACGTTGAAAACTGGGCTCTGTTTGGTCCGTCAGATTTGGTCCAAATTTAGCCCAAAAAAAGACGTTGAAAACTGGGCTCTGTTTGGTCCGTCAGATTTGGTCCAAATTTAGCCCAAAAAAAGACGTTGAAAACTGGGCTCTGTTTGGTCCGTCAGATTTGGTCCAAATTTAGCCCAAAAAAAGACGTTGAAAACTGGGCTCTGTTTGGTCCGTCAGATTTGGTCCAAATTTAGCCCAAAAAAGACGTTGCAAATTGGGCTCTGTTTGGTCCGTCAGATTTGGTCCAAATTTAGCCCAAAAAAGACGTTGCAAACTGGGGAGACCTCCCTCTCCACTAGGCATATCAGGTGCTGTTTTTAAAATGCAGCGCATGTGTAACTGCAAAGGGCAAATAGGCCAACTCCAATCTGCGTTACTGCCCGTTAAATCGTGCATCCGCGTGCCGCGCACGAAAGCAGAATGTAAACCATTAAAATTAAAGGTGAAAAAAATTTTGAAAAAAATTCAAGCCCCTGCCCCTTTTGTCTCAAAATGTAATGTGCCCCTCCCTGGTAACAGTAAATAATATGTATTACTATTATTATAAATATTTTAATAAATAAAAATACGCTTCTTTACCATTTTACCACTAACAATATTACAAAAAGTATTTTTTTATTAATTTTATTTTGGCGGAGGTGGATCGGTAGGCGGAGTTACCTTTTCAGCTCTATGCACGCAGCCTGCGCACAGCACAGCAATTAGCCACGCGAGTTTTCAAACTACTCGATCAGCAGGTAAGCTAATACAGAAAATGTATATTTATCCTACCACCACGCTACTGTAGGCTAAAGGTTGTGGGAGCATGCAAGTTATGCTTAATTATAATAAAAGCATAACTCGAGTCTTGAGTTCAGCAGCAGCATTCTGAGTCTGACAATGTCATTCAATTTGTTTTTATCCAAGACCATAGCACATCCTCTCGTTATTAGCTCGGGGAAATACATCTAGAAAAATAAAAAATGAATTAACCTGTTAAACTGCACCCCCACTTTGGGGCTCACATCTGAAAACGACCTACCTGAATTAAAACAATTATAGCTCCTGAGAACAGTGTGCTACAGGCACAATTAAGGTATCTTTGGAAAGAAGACACTTGGGACTCTACTAAAAAGCAATCAGAGTTGATAATTCTCAAACAGATAAAAAATTATAATAGTTGAAATGCCTCAAAAATTATTTGCACTACACAGAATGTTGTATTATTTCATGTAAAAATATATGAAAATAGACCTGGAGGAATCCAGTTCAGTTATGGATTGAAAGCCACACGACTTATCAGTTTATAGTTCAAGTTTGAGGAAGATATAATGAAAAATGTGGTTCATGCAAGCTTTTTTCCAAGACTATGTCTGTTCCATTTCTCCCTCCGCCTGCTTGAGGCACATCCCCAGAAATGACATCTCCCAACTAAAACAATTGCAGTTGCTGAACAATTTGCACTACATGCACAATTTAGACATCTTTAAAAAGAAGACACTTTAGAGTTTATTACCCAAACATTAAAGTAGAAAAAAACTTAGAAAGACAAACAGTTATAGAAGTTGAAGTGTCTTGAAGATGATTTGTGCTACAATGAACACTTTATTATTTGATGTAAAAATATATGAAAATAAGCCTGGAGGAATCCAGTTAGTTAATGAATTGAAAGGCACAAGTCTCATCAGTTTATATTTAAAATTTGACGAAGATATCATGAAAAATGGGGTTCCTGCATGCTTTTTTCTAAGAATATGTCCAGGTGCCAAGAAACCTAAAGGAGACTTGATAACCTAATGTTATGAAGTGTACTGCAAGCTGTTTTAGCCATCATATATGATGCTTGAATGCTTTTTCAACTATAAAATAATAGGCAGAACCATAAGACTTTGTATTAGTGATTTATTTGTACAACAGAACTTATAAAAATATAATAAAAATGAAATATTAATAAAAAAAGAGCTAAACTTCTTTGCAACTGAAAATACAACAAGTAATATAAGTATAATAACTATAAATATAACTAGTAATATAAATAACAATATAATATAAATATATAGCTATAAAAACACACACAATTTGCAAATGTAAAAAAAAAAACATTTACTGGCCTTTTACTGGCGGATTCAGGTCTACAACAGCAAGTGCAGATCTTGAAGAATCTGAAAGCGTTCTTCTCTTTTCTGCTGGTTGGCTGGTGCTTGGATGCCATAGCTCATCTGAAGACTCAACCTGATGCCTGTAGAATGGCAAGGAAAGGAATGAGAATTAGCACTGCATGTCCTATTTCTGTATAGTTTGCCCATTCAATCAACAATCACACTGTCATCATTCACTCTAATTACAGGCCATCCCATGAACAATGAAACTGATGGGCAGTCGGTTAGACAGCATTCATATTGACGGCCACCTATACATTCTCACACAGCCCAAGCATCAATCTAACGGCCGGCTATACAGTGAGCATTCATATCGACGGCCACCTATACATTCTCACACAGCCCAAGCATCAATCTAACGGCCGGCTATACAGTGAGCATTCATATTGACGGCCACCTATACATTCTCACACAGCCCAAGCATCAATCTAACGGCCGGCTATACAGTGAGCATTCATATTGACGGCCACCTATACATTCTCACACAGCCCAAGCATCAATCTAACGGCCGGCTATACAGTGAGCATTCATATTGATGGCGGCCCATACATTCGCACACAGTCCTACAATCAATATAATGGCCGGTGAAACAGTGAGCATTCAACAATCACACAGATGGTCGGCCGTCCAGAACTTTTCTTTTTTCGTCAATTTGTTTTTTGTAGCACAGGGGAAAAAATGCATTTTATATATTATATATATATATATATTTTTTTTTTTCTGTGTGTGCTAGAAAAAATGCTAAATATCAGTATATGTATAATCTATACTGGTATATTGTCATTTTTCTAGCACACAGGAAAAACATAAAATAAATACAGTCTCAATATATATATATATATATATATATATATATATATATATATATATATATATATATATAAACAATTACATGTGTTATATATATATATGTTTTATTTACACACACATGGGGAAAAATTATATATAATTTTTCCCCATGTGTGTGTAAATAAAATATAATATACCAGTATGCATTATACATATGCTGATATTTTGCATTTTTCCTAGCACACATGGGGAAAAATTATATATAATTTTTCCCCATGTGTGCTAGGAAAAATGCAAAATATCAGCATATGTATAATGCATACTGGTATATTGCATTTTTTCTAGCACACAGAAACAATAAAATAAATACATTCTCACACACATTCTCAATATACATAAACAACTACACATAGCAACTCACCGGTATGTTATTGGATCAACTTCTCTGTCAACAAGCACCGTCATCGCTGTCTTCACTCTCCTTTTTCACATCGCTGCTTCGAGTGAGCTCAAATAAAGCATCTTCAGCACAATAAAAACTTATTTTGACGATCCATTGGATAATACATTCCGTCCAGTTAGTAAGATTAGCAAACAGTTACTACAAAGAGACCTCTGTTTGTTTACTAGCGCGTTAGCTTTTAGCTGTCAGATGGGGGTGTGTCAAACTCGGAGCATCTCGTGGGAGATAGCGCCACATTCATTGGCACATTCAGATGAATAAATATTCACGCCCATGTGACAAATATACACATGCAAGGTCTCGTTGGAATCGTGTGCTCATTGGCTACATTTTCTGTCAGTCATGACGATTCAATGCTTTTATTGGCTCCAGATAAACAGACATTATCATTGGATGAGCACGTCATGACATCAGATAAAACGATCGCTATGGTTGGATATTTTTGACTATATCGCGGCTATCTTTGCATGTTTTTGAGTGGGGTTAGTGTTTTTGGTGCATTATTTTATTGCATAACAGTCTAGTATGATACTTCGCTCCGCAGAAATGCGATGTAAACAAAGGATTAACCATCAATATTACACCGTTATTGTTTCGTTGGATTAAAATGCTCTATGGGATGTTATTCAGTGGACCCTCACCTTTCCATTCGTTCTGGAATTGTTTGCACTGGATGCGTGTGTGGCTCGTAATTAGGACACTAAAGGTATGTGCTCTGTTTTTATTTATGCTTGATTTGATGTGTATTGCTTACATTCATGCAAAAATACAGCCGTTATAAGCTTGTCATTGAAAAACAGTGGTCTGTCCTCGATGCTTGAGGTTTAGACCTTTAGAATGATATATAGTTTGTCAAGATTAATGATGTTTTTTTACGTTAAATCTATTAACAAACATTACACTCGTGCTAAAAATAGCGCTTCAACCCGTGCACGTGCTCATGAAATGAAAAAGTCTATGTCAAACTCTAAATTTATATATTTGATATCATGGTAACACTGGCATGAAGGTCTCATTTGTAAAGTTAATGTATTAACCAACATGAACTAACCATGAGCAATACATTTGTTATTGCATATTAATATTTTAATCTTAATGTTAAATAATAAAAATACAGCTGTTCATTGTTTGTTCATGTTACTTGACACAGTGCATTAACTAATATAACATACAACTTTTGATTTTAATAATGTATTAGTAAATGTTGAAATTAATATAAACTAAATTAATATAAGATTAATAAATGCTGTAGAAGGTCAGTTTATTATTAGTTCATGTTAACAAATGTAGTTAACTCACGGGCGTAATTTCCAATGGGGACAGGGGGGATATGCCCCCCCCCCCACTTTTCAAAATAGTTTGTTTTTGTTTTTTTTAACCGCGCGCCGTCATCGTCACGGAGGAGCAGGACCGAGCAGAACAGACATCCTGCCTGTCTGTGTCGATGCGCGCGTCCGCGTACAGGCAGGGACGTCTCGTGCATACCAGAGAATGTCTAATATGGCGAGAAGTTTCACTCTCACTGAACTTCCGGCTTCTGAACTGGTTGCAGTTCCTCTCTGATTCCATATGAGGGCGCTCACAGGACGAGTGCAGAATGAATGGAGGTCTATGGCGCTATACCAATAAAAATCCACTTTTCTCAGGATATAATTTTTTATCTAGTAATTTGAATGTTGTATTCGAAAGGAAATGCAAATAAATTACACATTGCTGGGTGTTAGATTTTTTAGAGTCACTTATTTGCTTTAAAAAGTCTTTTAAAGTGTCAATGACGTCATACACATGTACGACCAGGGATACTGCTTAACGGCAATCCTTCAGTCGCTCTGGTGCTTTCGCGCTCTGCACTTTCTTTTCTCTCGAGGCATCGACAACACAGCTGACACAGGTAAATACACGTGCTAGAAGAGTTTTTGTTTTGTTTGTTTCTGGTCCCGCTTCAGATGACACGATGCCATCAAGCGGGATCTCTGGTCGTAATCAGTCCTTCACTGACCAATCAGCGTTCATTAGCAGAATGCTAGCGTGTTATGGACAACAACAACTCAACCTGTAAGAAATCAAAAGGACATAAGTACTCGTTCATTCAACTTTCGACATAAAACCCATGTTGAACTTGCAAAATCTACAATCATTTCTGAGATTTCTCAACGGCAATCGGGTGAAAGAGACAAATTTAGCCGTCAAGCCCCATTGACTTCCATTCATTTTGCACTCATGGCGATCGCCCCCAGTGGAACTCTGGTGGTACTACAACCAAAATTCTGTACAACAGGGCTTAATAGGGAGTGGGCAGGCTCTCCGTAGACGGGCTCTGTGCATACTCTAAATAGTGTAAGCGGACTGAAAGTTCTACTGAGCAGCCGGTATCGCAGTCAGTCATGAAACGCCAGCAACAGATGACTTTAATGTCTTCATGGATGAAAAAAAAGAAAGGAGATGTGAATTTGTTGATTCAGTAAATGAGCTCAGGTCAGGGTAATCAAAATGTCTGTCTACTTATTTTTTTACAGTCTATGGTCTACACCTGTTGATGATATAACGTCACCATACACTTTTGCTGGGTAACTTCAGACCGTTAGCTAGCTAACCTAAACATTTGTTGCCTAGAGCATTCTGTGTCCACTTTAAACAGCAGCGTTTTCTGTCAGCAATGTATGACAAGCAGACTCTGGCTGCTATTGGCTACTCAACTCATTATACTCAGATGCAGAAATAAAATAAGTCTTAATAATAAATGTTTTTCTAAACTTGAGCTATTGTTGTTCACTTACAATATTTGTTCATTTAAAATGGAAGTTAATTTGTAAAAATGTATTTACTTGTTCAAATAAAAGGCTTAATGTCGAGCTAGCCTGAGTTAGCCTATATAGTGTTATGGTTATGTGGTGAGCCTGAGTATAGTTTTACACATCAGCCCAGTCTAGTCTGTAAAGTTATTGATATGCAGTGAGTTTTTTTTTTTACACATTAATCTGAAAATGAATGTGGCACACCCAGTTTTTAAAATGTACATCCAGAGACTCTTTTCTGGCTATGTGGACTCAATATGATCATAACTCAGTTGTTTTCATATCAGAGCACAGATGAGGTGAAGCTGCTTAAAGACAGGGAGGGTGAGACAGGGAGAAGTAGCTCAGAGTTGCAGGTATGTGCTGTGTAAAGGGTCAGGCAATTAATTTTAATTATGTCATGTCAGAAACAGGCTAGCACATTTTCATATTTCATAGGTGAGACAGGCAACAGGCGCAAGCGAAGAAGTGCAGGTAGGCAGGCAAGATGCTGAACCCAACCAAGGAAAACATTTGCCAGGAGTTCATCATGGCAAATGACTACAGGAAGCATGTGTTTGGTTCAGTTTAGAAAAGTAAATAATTATATATATATATTTAGTAATATTATCATCATTTCCCTGTTTTTGTTAGATGTGTTATGCATTGTATTTGAATCAATATCTTTTCATAGAATGCCAAGGAAATATGGAATATTTTTAAGAATGGTTTTAACCATATATTGAAAGCCAGTGGGGAACAAAATGTACCCCCCCCCCTTTTTTTTTTTTTGTTAAAATATTTAAAAACACAACAGACAGATGCGTACTGCTTTAAATACAGGTGATTTATGTCATAAATAAATTAATTTAAATTATGTAAAAAATACATTAGATTCTTGTTATTTTTTAGTGCCCTTTTTGGTCCTTCTGCCCCTGCCCCTGAGGAGGTCTGTGCACGCCACTGGTCACGACCATGTAAACTGCATGACGATTAGGTCTGTTGGTTTGGCAGAAATGTATATTAAACATGTTGCTGTTTTTGTAGGCATTGGGGAAGATAAATCTGTTTCATTGAGGTTGTTTTCGTACATGTTTACACTATTTATTATTACAAATTATATAGCCTAGCTTATTATTATTTCTTTATTTTAAACATTGGTAACGAGGAGCATGGTTTTATCTGTGACTAATAGTTGAACTTTTAATGGTTAATGAATTTTAATTGAAGTAAATGTTAATTAAATTAGAGCTTGATAAAGATCACTAGGTGCGTTTACATGGAGCACTGTCATCGGTTTAAAAGTCCAATCCGAATGAAAAACGACCTGGGGTGCGTTTCCCGTACAACGATGTAACTCACTGCTTAACTACCATAGTAAGATGCATCGTTGAAGAAAGTTAAATCCACAAATAAAGGTACAATTACTTGTGTAACAAAAGGAATAAGCCAAAGTGTATGAAACAGTAAAAGCTTATTAGGCTAAACATCCACAGTGATCTGATCTGAACAATTCAGTGAACAAAAATGTATTAAACCCAAAATAGATTAAACACAGCCATTGAACCCCAGAAGGTACACATTTTGCACTTTTTTTCTGACAGTGTGGCTACAGCATCTCCGGCCTTTGTCCGAGGCTTCAACTGCGCCTGACAGAAGAATTTATTTTTCTGAGGTGATACTTTACAACAAAAAATAAATAGCTTTTATAAAACTGTATAAGTCCTGGTGGCCGTTGAGAGTTGCCAGTGCAACAGGGAACATTCAAGCTAATGGATATTTCTATATGTTTCTCGTAGGCCAAGTTATCTTTGCATTCAAACAACAAAATGTTTTTTATAATTAACCATTTTGTAAATGATGTGATACAAATATGAGAAATGGCTGGTCTTTTTAGACACGTAGAGCTGTTGTGGGTTTGCTGCACAAAAAATTCTAATGAATTGTTCTGATATTTTACCAGATCTTTATAAAGGAACAATTTGATATAGCTTTTATATTAATATATACAACAACAAAACAACTCGAAATCAAAAGGTCAGTCCCATTTTAACAAACATTTTCAATTAATATTTAGAATTAATATTTATGTGCAGCTTATTGGTTATTTTAGTTCTTGCCCAGAAAATGATAAGCAAAGATACAAGGCTACCCTACCCTATAAGAGTTTGAGGTGCACAGAATTACACAAATATGTTCTTTTACAGTCTGGTTACACATTCATGTAAGTTGCAGTTTCTAATGTCATGTAGGCCTATAAGGTGTATGCAAACTTTTGGACAGGCTTTTGTGTAAATTCAGTTGGCTTTTGGTATGTAAACATATGTTATTTAAAATTGATTATTTATTTTAAAATAAACACCTAAATAAAAACAAATTGCAATTTCAATTAAAAATTTTAAAATTTTGCTAGGGAAAACTTATGACCTCTACTCTACATTTAATGTCAATATTTAATGTTGTCATTTCAGATTAATTTTGGTGCAAAAAACAATCCTACATTTCTTGAATTTGCAAAAATTGCTTTTTAATTAAACCAAAACCGAATCATGATTACACCCATTTCTTAACATAGGCCTAATCACTAGTTCAAAAACGTTTGATAAAATATTAAAATATATGCCTATAATATGTCTATAAATAACCGTAGCTATAAATGGAATATATATTTATATAAACATGTTTAAATTATGCCATATAGGCGACATATAACTTTACGTGACTGATTTTTTTCATGCACACTGATGTCAACTAATTCTTAGGAGAAGTTGGCAGGGTTTTGTTGCTAAAAGTTGCTGAATTATGTTGATATCATTGCTGCAGTAAGTAAAATACACAGAGATATTATTCAAATTGACTGACCATCTTGGTGAATCTTGTGTGAGGGTATTTTAGCATTTGCAAGCATTTAGCATTGCGCAGTAATTGGAACATAATTTTGACATGCTGTTTCTGTGATTTTTATGACAAGTTATCGGTTTTATAGTGCCCATTATTTCCCATGGGGTCGAGACCCTGAACATGTCTTTTACAACATACAGCCATATATTTGATATATATTTTTTTTTACATTTACGGTCATTCGGCTCTCTTAGAAACACCGCACTGTTACTTTATTTATTTATTTTGCCATTTAATGTTGGGGTACAATATCGCAAGGTATATTAAATGTATACATAACGTTTTCTTTTAAATAAAAAAATATATACATTTTATAAAGTTATATAGTTTATAAATTCTCACTCACGTGCCAAGCCCGCGAAAGGACCTGGCAGTATATAAGCTGCGATCGGTGTACAGCGCGCGCATAGCGGACGTCTCTTCTGACTGGACACAGAGAACCACAGACCACGGAGTTTCCCTGAGGTAAAGTTGGCTATCTATACTTATAAGTTTATTTTAATGACATTTAAAACAGCAAATATAAAATTATAAATATGACACATCAAAATATGACCAGAGTGAATACTAAATTATATTAGGACATAATAGTGTGAACAGTTCGTTTTCCTCAGCTATTATAACAACTAAAAATAAATAGCCTAAAAGCAGTTTTCTCATATAAAACGAATTAAATGGTGAAAATGTCGACGGACTTCCTTTTCCACGCACAAACAATGACTTTACGTCCTTTATATAACTCGTCAGTCAATCCACTCAGTAAGTTACCGTTAAATGCCGTTAAATGTGTGTGACGTCATTTTTGCATGATGCGCTCTGAGACGATTTTGTTTCAGAGCCTTTTGTTTCAGTCATGTTCTTACTTATAAAGAAATGTATTATTAATAACAACAACAACAACAATATTACTTATAACTTCACTTAGCAGGAAAAGTAGCGCGTTGTCTCAGTTTTGGCCGCAAGCGCGCGATCTGTCACTCAAGCCCCAACCCCCTCCCCCTCCCCGTTTCTCTCTGAAGAAAACTAATGATGAGGAGAAATCTAAAATGAAATCGGCCACCCGTTGTTATTTTGTAATAATAATAATAATAATGAATGGTTAAATAATGGAAATAAAACATTTAGACGTATACATCAGACAATGTTCTATTGTCCTTTACTGTCACTGCATGCCTAAAGTAACTTATTGCTTACTATAGAGTTAGAAAGGATCATCAAATGCATTTCTCTATGTATTATGAATTTCATGAAAATAATTATTCTCTTCTCTTTTTTCAGCTTCAGTTATTAACTGTTTGTTGGTAAGTGATCATCTTGCAGTCATCCTGCATCTGTAATTTGCCATGTGCATAACAATCATAACTGATTATTATTATGCTACAACAGGGTGGTACAGGCAAAGCCCAGTTCCCTCAAGATTTTCCTATTGGGGTTTTTCAATTTATGAGTAAAATAAAGCATGTGGTAAACATAACATGACACCTACACTGTAAAAAATGTTATGTGCTATTTGCTTAAATAAATAATGGTAACAATATTACACATAATATTTTTGAGAAGTTTTGGCTTGGTTTCTTTAATTGAATCTACCTGAATAAATCATGTAAAATTTCCTAAATTATTTATTCTACGAAACAATAAATTAAATATTTTTAGTGACATGTGCTTATTAATTTTAAGTTGACTTTAAAAAAAGAGTATAAATTAGAGGGAATGGAAATGACCTGTTTCTATTTGACTTACGTTATACAATTAATGAACTGTATGCTGCTAGCACAGCACAAGCAGAAACAAACTTGTTACTGCACTGGCATTAGCAAAGTTATTGCTCATTGACCAAAGCAACATGCTTTATAATATTGGTATACATGCAGTTATCCACAACATAACCATAAGATCTACTCTTCTGCACAATGGTAACGGTCAAAACTTCAACAGAAAGAAAATCTTTCAAATGTCAAACATAACAGAACATTAAACGTTAACAGATGTTTCCCTTCACTCAAAAACACATAAAATAACACTTAATTTCAATATTAACTCTCCCTTTCCAGCCATATGCAAAGTATGCTGGGAACTAACAATGGTGTCTCTAAATAAAACTGCATAATTGAGTTAATTCTCTTAAAATAAATAGGTAACCTTATTTTCCTTAATTTTATCAGTTTATTTGGTTCTTCGATTGAAGGCTCAAGATTGCTTACATTTCCTTAAAAAAAATCAGGAAAATGTATCTCTTGGTTTTATTAGTGAAATGTTCTCAATATTTTCTATAAAACACTGAACCACAATTTTCTTAAGAAAATATACACACTATTTTTAATTATCACCTCAATTTTTTTAGTGAAAATTACAAGACCCATGATTCATTTTTTACAGTGTATGATGTTTTGTTCTATAACATAATTTACACACAGCCATACCGAAATGTTTTGAAAATGTTTTAAAAAGTTTAACAAGTAACTACATAAGGCACTCTTGGAGTGTGACTGTGTGCAGTTTACATTGTGGAACAAAATGTCAAAGTATATAAAGTTTGCCACAGGCTTTATTTTACTCATACACTAAAAAAAAACCTTATAAACAGTGTTCAAACTATATCGTGGCCTTTGGGGGAACCCACTTTTTTTGTTAGGGGGGGAATATTCATTTTTAGCATTTTTTCAACAAATCTTTGAGCTAACATGTACTAATGTGAGTGGAATTTGCCACCACACCTAAATGCTCATGACAAGAATAGCATGCATGTCTTTATTGAATTAAGTTTAAATTGCCGTCATGCATTAATTATATTTTCTGCAATTATGCACATAATCCACAATGATCACATAACACAAAACTGAAATTGCACATCAAAAGAACAGTCAATATTTTTGAGACCCTCCCCCCAAAAAATTTCTCACATTTTCAGGAGAGCCCATGTATTACCAAGCTCCCTGCTTATAAATATAGGAAAATCGAGGAAACCAGTGGCAAATTAGACTTCCAGGTTCTGACATCATCCCTGCACCACTCTTTAATCATTGATGAATAAAAACATTTTAATGCATACAAAACACTTCTTTTTTCTTGCATCAACAGCAGCTAAATCCACCCAAAGGCTCTTTTAAGAGCCAAGACATTGAGCATCTTTGGCTTTGTAAGTATGTTTTTACTAAGTGTCAAACACCTTCTCAGCATCTGCGTTTAGATTAAGAGCAGCAAGTTATGACCATCTGTGAAGTCTTAATAAAGACATCAAAGAGATTATTCAGTTTTCTAATTTATAAAGTTAAAAATAGAAATTTCTCAATTTTACTTGATTCTCATTTTTATACTGGCTTAATTGAAGCCGTCTGTGAAACCAGGCCTTTTAACACTATTTGGGCTCCTATATGGTCCCATTCTATATAAAAATTACACTAAATTGTATAAGATCAAGAGTCTTCAGGCAGATGTATAATTTCCAATGTTTATTCAACAAATGGGCAAAGTGGCTACTTTAAATATATGCCAGATGTGTAGATGTCAATTAGTCAGTCACATTCATGAGGTGTTGCACAGAAATTTAAAAAAGTTAATAAAACACAAAAATTGCAGCCAGGCACTTTGTCGACAATTATGCAGAATCCATGAATTTCCTTTGTCCTATCAGGTATATGTGGTCTCTTCGGTGCAATCAAGGTGTTCTTGTATGTTAATCCCTGCCTAAAGATCAAAGACAAAAAATACACTCAAAGTCCAATTGGCCGTCGTCATATTAGTTTTCCATAATATTTTGAGGCAGACAATAGGTAGTGACAGAAATGTCCAAATTTACCTTTTTGAAGATGGCATGGTGTTTTTCAGGACATCTTTCCAGGTCTATTGCAGCCTTGTGGTGAAGGTGGAATCAAATGAAGTTGGAGACGAATTGATGCCCTATTCTAAATAACAGATATGACAACTTCAGCAAAACATGCATGAACACTAGGGATGCACCGATATTGGCCAATACCGATATCCGATAATTCTTTATATTTGAAAGCTGATAACCAATATATGGGCCAATAAATCTCTGTTTCTTCTGTGAATTTTTTTACGTTTGCCATTTGCTCATTTTATTTCTCCATGAAAGTTTACTCTATCGCTGAAAGTAATAAAATCAGAAGAATCATTCTCGTGATATGATGCTGCCATCTGTGTAAACTTGCATGAACCCATTTAAACTAGTTAGGA
This sequence comes from Gobio gobio, assembly GCF_949357685.1. Classification (NCBI taxonomy): domain Eukaryota; kingdom Metazoa; phylum Chordata; class Actinopteri; order Cypriniformes; family Gobionidae; genus Gobio; species Gobio gobio. The sequence continues at coordinate 18,073,744 of NC_137116.1, forward strand.
GGCTGGTCAGTTCGACTGGATTCTGCCACCGCAATTCTCTCTAATGACGACGCTGAAACGGCGAAATCTGCGGTTTGTCCAATGATAACGGTCATGGTGTCCGTCACTTCAATAGGATTCAATAGTCCTGAGGGAAACTTAATCGAAGATGGTCACCTAATGTCTGCAGAACATGCCAGAAGAAAGTCGCTGTAATAGGGGGAACACTTCAAAACTACAAATGCAAGGCAAGTGGACTTTGACCTTAATAACACCAAAACTACGTCTGGAAAATAATAACGTGAAGCGAACAAACAAATTCAGACAAGACGGGTGACATTTAAGGGATAATAAGCAGGGCTTGACATTAACAACCGCCATTTGCGGGTGTAAGTTAACGTTATTTCGGCTGCACACTAGCCCCTCTGGCGGTTGAACTTATTATAGTCTTCTCAAAAGCCATCTGTTATCATCGCGTTGCGCATTATAACCACTTACACGTGTTTCTATTATGAAAGCGACATCGTCTCATAATTAGAGGCGTTCAGATCAGCCGGAGTTTTGTTCAGAGCGCGCGCCGCTCACACGCTGAAATCTGCACTCAAAGCAGAGATAAACGTGCGATGCACGCAGGAGATTCACTCATCATACCGTGGATGACTGTTTTTGTTCTATTTCAGCAGCGAAAATGGTTTAAAAAAACACAGCAGAGCCACAGCGCATCTGATATGACTGGCATAACACAGGCGAATTTAGGGACCGTCTCTAAAGTTAAATACAACATTGGTAACGTTATACACGTTTCAAACTTCACTAGCATTTGAAGAGAATGACAGTCATAAAACAGACTGTAAAGTGATCATTTAGGTGTCAGGTATGATGCACATATTTTGATATTTAATAAAATAAACTGTCAAATCATATGGAAATATGGATATGCATTATTTCACTAGGATACTGTTTGGGCTCTTACACAAAATAGTATGCTAGCTAGATTTAAATGCAACACTGAGAATATTGCTTGAGAATATATTTACAGAGATAATATAAGAGATTATATTTACGACAAATTATTATTATTTATGCGTTATGTGTTGCTATTGACGACGGCCATTATAAGGAAGGAAATCCCACAGAATAGAATCTAGCTTAAAAAAGTGCATAGAGCTGCTTTAGTTATTTGTTGATTTTCAAATATAAAACTTGTTGAAATGTTTTAAGTGTGTACGTGCATCTGTTCTTTTGAACACTTTCATCTCATTTGAAGAAAACCGTGATAATATTGATAACCATGATAATTTGGGTCACTATAATCGTGATGTTAAATTTCCATACCGTTTCATCCCTAATCAGCAGTTTCTCAGCAATATATTGTCAAAATATAATAATTTATATTTTCCAAAAATATAAAATGTTTGCTAACAAATGATACCTACCATTTGACTCTACTTACTATAGTTTTGGAGTTATGAGTCTTTAAAGTTGTATATGTCACTCAGACAAAAAAACTCTAAAAATACCTTCAGGGCTTAAGGGGTTAAAGCTAGATAGCGTTAGCTCACCACTGGACCTTTTATTGTCATGTGTGACTATTGTGCATCTAACATAATATGGTAAATGTGGAATCCTAATTAAACATTTTTTACGATTAATCATTTTTTAAAATGTGGTTGATTCAAAATCGATTTTTTTAGTGAAGATTAACGTAAATCGAATTACTACTCTCCTCCGCTAGATATACCCCTCTTATTGGCTTGGTGCGATGTTACAAAGGAGCGAGAGGCGTGCGGCCGGTCATCCCTGTCATTCGTCATTCACTGGTTAAATGGCGAAATAATTTTCCTCGATAAAACGATAACAACAGTTCGATACGTGCTCGATAAAATGCTTACTCGCTATGCGTAATGTCACAGTGGCCGACAGGCTGACAGGCTTGGAGGAGTGTGGAGGGAGAAAAATGAGTGATAGTGAAGAAAATTCAGCGCTCACGACCAGCTCGGAGGACACAGATATAATTGACAAGAAAGGTCACTCAACTTCAGTGGTTTGGAGATATTTTGGCTATTTGCAATCGGACATAAAACAGAGTAACATGCACTGCTTATAGGTTTACAGGGCTCCAGACTAACTTTTTTCACTAGGAGCACAGTGGCCCCCAACTGAAAATTTTAGGGGCACAACCAGAAAACTTAGGGGCGCACACCGTAAATCAACACGCTAACCAAATCTACTAATTTCCACTGTATTACTAATAGGGATCGGTATCGTTAAGGTTTTAAGTTTTAACGGTATTACTACTCTTACCGATACTGCTTATCGATCCGGTACTTTAACGGTATTCTTATCAGTTATTTTTATTATACTGTATATATTTTTTTTATGAAAAAAACATAATTAAGAACATAATTAACATGGCTTTATAATCTGAAAAGTATCCGTATTGCAGGCATTCGGAAGATCTGCTAACATTAATATTACTTAGAAAGAACAAATCTACAAAGAAATCTAATAAAGTAATGAAATGTAAAATAACACTGCATAGTTTTCACTGTATAAATTGATAGATTAATGCTTATAACAGCTAAAGTTATTCATTCAAGAGATGTGAATATTTTCTATTTGCCTTTTGTTTGTTTTGAATGAATGGCTCAATAGACAGCAGGTTTATTAGACGCTGCCCCTTTAAGACCGACTGCAGAGCTAATAACATCATATTCTCCTATTTCTCCAAACTATTTATGCCCATTTAAGATCTAAACGGTTATAGTAACTACTCTGCAATCCGGTCATTTTGACACAGGCTATTTGTTGTTTATTTGATGGTCTAGACGCGAACACGAAGCCTAAAATATAAAATGCAATTTTGTAGGTCCATTTCGCAGCACACACACATAAGCCGCCTTGAAGTTGGAAACAGCGTCTCTTGCGCGGATTATTGTGCATTTAATAGCTCTTTATTATCAAACACATCCCACAGTTTAGCCACAGTAGAGACTGCAGTTTACAACAATCACTGAATCTGACGTAAAGTTTAGGGAGAAATGACAGCGCAACTGTGAAGGGAAGGATGAGCTCGACGGAACACGGCTATAGGAATAGTTTTACCTCATATCATTTTTTAATAATTCTTGGAAGCCGAAATCGAAAATAAAATTATTTTAATATAACAACACATCCCTAAAGTTTAAGCAGAATAAACTTTTGTTTAGTTCTCTTGGCCATCGTCACTCATTAAGCTGACTGTGGTGTTGTGTTCGCTGTAGTAATAAATAATTGCTCACTACACTTGACTAAATAACTTTGATAAGGATTAATTTCCATGATGTGGAAAACGCAGATGGAATCCAGTCCGATAAGTATATTACCAGTACTCTCAAAGGTTGCAGAAAAAATAGTTTTTGAACAACTGACATCCTATTTGAAAACAGTGAAATCTGGGTTACACTGTATGCAGTTTGGTTTTAGAGCTAATTACTCTGCTGAAACAGCTACATTACATTTAATAGAGCAAATAAAATCTAAAGTTGACAAAGGGGGATTAGTTGGTGCCATATTTTTAGATCTGCGTAAAGCCTTTGATACCGTTAATCATGAAATTCTACTTTCTAAATTATCTAATTTCCACTTTTCATCTGATGCCCTAGCATGGATATCCTCGTATCTATCAAACAGAGAACAATGTGTAAAAATTAAAGGGGTTAAGTCTAGTAATTTGCATTATACAATGGGAGTACCCCAAGGATCAGTGTTAGGCCCCTTATTATTCAGTCTTTATGTAAATGATCTCCCGCTTCAGTGTGATGGGATACAAGTGCAAATGTATGCTGATGACACTGTTATTTTTACGCATGCAAAAACCGCAGAGCTAGCAGTTGAAAAGCTACATGTTGCCATGGAACGAATTACACATTGGTTGGAGAATTCATGTTTGACCTTGAATATTGGTAAAACTAAGGGAATGTTTTTTTCAAAAACAAAGGTTCAAACACCAGTGGATATTTGTATAAATGGTGAAAAGATAGAATTAGTGTATGAGTTCAATTATCTTGGTGTAATATTGAATTCAAATCTTAGTTTTAAAAAACATGTAAAGAAAATGGTGAGGAATATTAAATATAATTTAGCAAATTTCAGACAAATTAGAAATTGTCTTTCTGTTGATGTAGCCAACACTTTTATGCATGCCACAATTCTGTCTCATATTTCGTATTGTCTCACATGTTGGGGTCAAGCTGGTGAAAATGTGGTTAAGCCTTTAAAATCCCTATATAAACAAACTTTAAAAACTCTCGATAAAAAACCTAAATATTTTCATCATTGTAGCATTTTGAAGAAATACAAATTATTGAGTTTTGAAAATGATGTGCTTTTTAAAAATTTGTGTATGGTTTATAAAATTGTAAATGGTTTGGCTCCTTCGGTACTCAATGATTTTGTTGGTTTCCGTCCTAATATTTCTGAAAGATCTACTAGATCATCTATGAGAAATTGTGCTGTTCCTTTTCGTCGTTCTGCTTTTGGACAATCGTCTTTTGCTGTGAAAGCGACGAATAACTGGAATGCTTTGCCAGAAGATATAAAAGGGTGTAAATCTATTGGAATTTTTAAAATGCAGTTGGAATCTTTTTTAGAATGTAATCAGCTTTGTAAACATTGACATGGTTGCTGTTTAATTGTTTGTTTTGTGTATTTGTGTATATATGTATTGGGTATGTTATTTTATTGTTTATGTTGACCTGCCAAAGGACTGCGGGTGAAAATTAGCTTTGAGCTAAATCCAGTACAATACATGAAATGGAAACATTTATGTTAAAAATTGTACATGGTCCTTTTATAAAATAAAGTAAAGTAAAGTAAAGTAAAGTCATAAAAATTGAATTTACTGCATAACACAGAATGTCGCAGAATTTGTCAAAGTTTTGATGATTAAATAAAACGTAGGTCAGTACACTTAAATTAAATCGCAATATATACTAGTGTCTGTAAATTTGCGATATATTAGGTTTTACTTATTGGTCCTGTGCTGTTCATTGATTTAAATAAATATATGTATAGTAATCTCATCATGAACTATAGTCTAACCTGAATCATCAGTTTCATCCTCCTTCACAGTTGATTCCACAGTTAATCAGGTCCTTGGAGGTTTTGGGAGAAGCCAGGAACTTGGCTGACATCTTACCCCAAAAAAACAAAAAAAAAGACACAGTGACAGCATAATTAATGACAACTATATCTCTCAGGAACCAATATGTTAAAATGATTGTGTAGTCACACAATTGCTCTGTTCACACCTTGCATTACCATTAGCGGTGTAACGATTCGATTTAACAACGATTTGATTCGTATCACGATTTGAGGTTGTCGATACGATTCAAGGACGATATTGGTTCATGTAGAACGATACGATCCGAAACGATTCAGTGACTTGAAATCGATTCAGTAACTTTTTAGCCAAAAAATGTGTGACTGAAATAAATATCTGGATACTGGTCAGTGCAGGTGAAGTTTCCTAGATTCCTGTTGTTTATTTTAAGGGAAACAGGTATCAATTAATTATGGATATAAACAAACAAGTAAACAACAATTAATGGCAAATGCATTCAAATTTTTTTTAAATAAAGTGCAACCAACAGTTTAGGTTGAATTAACAGGAAGTTAACCTTTTCTGCTCTCATTTTAAATATTCAATACATTTTCAATAAAAGCACAGTAAGTGCAACCAACATTTCAACAGTAGGTTAACCTGCTACTTCTGCTTTTGTTTTCCAACATAAAAATATTACAATATTAATATCAAAAATAAAGTGCAACCAACATTTCTTCAGGTTGAATAAACTGGCTGAACCTGTTTAACTCTCAGTTTAATAAACAAACAATATTTAACAAAAGATAAAATGTAACCAACTACTCTTCAATGACTCTACAGATTTTCTTTTCCAAAACATCAACTGTTCAACATGATCTGACCGCAGAACACTTCTCTGTGCGTTCACTATGTCGCCAGCAGTGCTAAAATTCACTCTGCTGGCACACTGGTGTCAGGAATGCACAGGTAACATTTAGCAAGGGTTGAAAGTACTCTTTCTCCTGGTGGCTTGATAATTTCTCCGCCATGCTAGGTTTTGTTTTCTTAGCGCTGCTGCTGGTGCGTGGCGATGATGTCACAGATAGGCAGACTGAATCGAGTAACGTTTAACGCCTTTATCATTAAAAGTGCTAAGAAAAAACATCCATATAAAGTCTGACGTGCTTAAATCCAATGCGTTATTTCCTATTATCGATACAATCGATTGATTACCTTTTAAAACGATGAGAGATCGATATATGTCGTCCGGAAGGCCAACTTGCCGAGCACAGATCGATGTAGTTAGATCATAGGAATATAAATCGATACATCGATGTAGTAGACTTTATTATACATTTGTGTGCTTCATTCATTAACTGTGATGAATTTAATCCTTTGTAAATTATAATTTTTTGGGCCAAGTAGTGCTGTGCGGTATGACCAAAAATGTATATCAAGGTATTTTTCTAAATTATATCGGTTTTGCGGTATATGACGGTATCTTTTTCCCCTATGCATGACTGGGTGTTAACCACATTTTCTACTAATTGAAGGAAGAAATACTGCAGGAGATTAATGACTAATAATTAATGACTAGAATGCCCTGTTTTACTGTCATGATGAGTGAATATTGTAGAAAAACTCCACACTAGAATTAATACAGGTTTACAAAGCCCCACAAAATGCTGTGGGGAGACAACCACCAATAAAACACACATTACAGACACATGCATATTAAATTAAAATATGACCATGGGGAGAAACAAAAGAGTTGAGGGCACCTTCTAACCCTATATAACAACAAACTGACAAAACGAGGGAGAAACTTGGAAGAACATTTAAACTGTCTATCTAAAAGGATATTTTCATAACATTTAAGAGTCTCTGAACAAACGACACACGTCAGTTTAACACAGAAAGAAGCGGTTATATTTTTGCCCATTCTTCTTTGAATTGTCAGTTTATTTAATAACTTACATCATTATCTTCTGTGTAGCAGAATAACCCATCGTGTCATTGCGGTCGTGATCAGACGTAGGCCTACAGTTCAGTGTCCTTTGCGTATGGCTACATTTCATTTGAAGAAGACATTATGAAATATGCTGCCGGTTCATTTTTAGAGACCTAGAGTATATTAAATATGTCCATAAAAAACTTAACGCGCTCGCTCCGGTCTATATGCTATAATATGATCCATGTGGTGAGCGTTGTTAATCTCATCGCGGCGCTCCACGCAGAAACCGCTCTCTCGCGCGCGCCGCGTGTAGTTTGAATTCTACGCTGAAAATCAAGGGCTGAACATAAAATCTCCCCCTACAACCTCAAATAGGGCATTATTTGTGGGGACAGTCATCTGTAGTGGTGTCCGAAACCAGTAGATGTTATTGAGTGCACTCATTATATCCCGCATTGCACCGCAATAACGAAAAAAGACTGCATTATTGTTTGCAATGTGCGCAACAAGACAAAAAACACTCACACTGTAAAACTTTTCGCTGTAAATTTACAGTAAAATACTGGCAGCTGGGTTGCCAGCCACTTACTGTATTTTTACAGAACTAATTCTGTAAACATTATTTACAGTACTGTACTGTAAAATGTTGGGCTGTAAATTTACAGTAAAATACTGGCAGCTGGGTTGCCAGCCACTTACTGTATTTTTACAGGACAACTACTGTAAACAGCGTTTACAGTACTGTGCTGTAATTATCAAATGCAGTATCCTACTGTTATATCATGCAATTTAACAGTATTAAACTGTTCTCTACAGCAATAAAAAAATATTACATAATTAGAAATGTTATACTTTAAGTTGCATAGTAGTCACAATAGGAAAAAGAAACCAACATTCTCTAGGTTTTAAAACATTTATTTTAGTTAAAAGAAAACAATAGAAAATTGCCTGAAATGGCAGCTGTATTTTTTTAAAACATGTAAAATGCAAGTTTACAAACAGTTGACAATTAGCACTTAACAGTGCAGTAATCTTGTATAATTTGAAAAAAATGTCACGTTTTTTTCAGAAATGTAAAGTGACCCAGAAAGAGTAATAAAAAAAAATGAAAACACAAAAATGCCCTATAAACATGTTGGCTGAAATGCCAGTTGTATTTTTATAAATGCAATTATCAATTAACAGAACATTAACAATGCTGTAATCGCATTTACTTTTAATGTACTTACGTACAACAAATGGAAAGCTTCTTCCAAGTTACCCACAAAGAGTCTGAAAAATGGGATCTAAACAAAATCCCATTCAAAGTCTGCAAGTTTTCGCAGAAGTGAGGAAACCTGTGGGTTTACAGTGGTGTTCTTTTTTTGCACAACTTGGCCAGTTTTCTTTGATGTCACTTTTCCTTTCTTTGTTTTTGATCCACGTTCTGGATTGATGTCAAGAAAGCGTCTAAAAAACAGAAGAAAAATAAAAATAAAATTAAATGTTACAGAAAAATGTTTGCTGTTGTGATTAACATTTTTTCTGCATCGGTTACACTGTACAGCTTAACAATATCATCCCTTCATCAGGTCCTAAATCAGGTCCAATCTGCGTATCAGTGGAAATGCAGTACATAAAAAATGCAGCACATTGCCAGAATCCAGTCCAAACCCTTATGACTTCAATACTTTAAGTCAATTGCAAGCCTTGCAATGTGATTATGACTGCATGATAATGTTAAATATAATTTAAAATGTGTTTGAGCTGTCTTAACTGAAAACATATCTCCAAATATGTCAGTGCCATTGTTTAGCCTTTTTTTTTTTTTTTACAAGACATTTTTATGAAAGCTGCTTAAATACCCTAATTTTACTGAAGCCTACAACTGGCATAAAATAATAGGTCAGTCAAAACTGAAAATGAGACCATGATTTACTCACCCTCAAGACATCCTATGTGTATATGACTTCTTTTAGATTAATACAATCAGAGTTAAATTTAAATAATATTCTTACAAGCACAATGGCAGTGTCAACTTTGAACCAGCCATTCGCTGCCATTATAAAGCTTGGATTTGCCAGGACATTATTTAATTTAACTATGATTGTTTTTGTCTGCAAGTAGAAAGTCAAATACACTATGGCATAAGTGTGAGTAAATCATGGGTGGATTAAAACTTTTGGTTGAACTATCCCTTTAAACTAAGACATGTCTGTGAAACCAGGGCCATGTTGTTCATCCCTGTAGTCAGCTGTACAAAACGTTTGTGAACAAAAAATGAAGTCCTTAAAAAATGCTATCAAGACAAGGTTAGTGACAATTCAGTCTAAAATATATTAATGGCATATATGCTAATAACTAACCTCTGAACAAACTCAAGGGTGCATGCTGCTTCTTCCTGGTACTGCAAGTTGAAGTTATAGAAGGAGGCAAACAGCGCTGCCAGGCCAGTGATGAAGTTAGGCTGTGCTCCTTCACACACAACTTGACCTTCCAAGCTTAACATCCAGCGCTGGTTGCTTAGAGATTGACCTGTAAATGAAAAATAAAATAAATAATAATAATAATAATTAAAATTAACTATTGTGGGTTTCACAGTTTATGTAGTTGTCTCTTCACAGTTCAACATAACTATTAAAAGAACTCTGAAACACCCTTCACAGGGTTCACCATTTAGTTCTGTTTTAGTAATATTTTTGGGTAGCGTTCATCAATACAGGAATACTTTATTTTTCATTTATTGCAATGAGCAATTTCCTAATTAAAGGAATACTCTACCTTGTGAAATGAAAGTAGTGTAGTCTAGTAGTGTAGTCTATTTTATATTTCTTGAACCATAACCAATTTCTGCCTGCCTGTCTGTTTGTGACTAAGCACCTGTCTAATCACACACAATAACCCAGGATTGCAGTAATGTGCTGTAAATATTTGCAAACAATTTAAATTTCAGACAATGCAGACCACGGAACTTTCTGCTTGTAAACCACTTAAATTTATGATTAAGAATTCTATGGCATTTCATGAATGTGTGTAGTAAACTGCACATTTTTATAAACCAGGACAGGCTTGTACAGCATGAGAATGCACTCCTGGATGATTGTGACATTCGTCACGAATGATCATTCGTTCAAAAAAAAAAAAGAACTCTTTGTAACTACTTTAAACGACTGCATACATGCATTGGGCTGAGACAGATGAACACCCTTAAAAGGTTAGTTCACCCAAAAATGTCAATTCTGTTATTAATGACTCACCCTCATGCCGTTCCACACCCGTAACACCCCCGTTCATCTCCGGAACACAAATGAAGATATTTTTGTTGAAATCTGAAGGCTCAGTGAGGCCTGCATAGCCAGGAATGACATTTCCTTTCTCAAGATCCATTAATGCACTAAAAACATATTTAAATCAGTTCATGTGAGGACAGTGGTTCAATAATAATATTATAAAGCGACGAGAATACTTTTGGTGCGCCAAAAAAAAAACTAAATAACAACTTATATAGTGATGAAACTGATTTCAAAACACTGCTTCATGAAGCTTTGGAGCACATCGAATCAGCGAGTCGACTCAGTGGTTCGGAGCGCTAAAGTCACGTGATTTCAGCAGTTTGGCGGTTTGACACACGATCCAAATCATGATTCGACTTGCTGATTCGATATTCTCCGAAGCTTAATGAAGCAGTGTTTTGAAAATCTTTATTTTCGAAATAAGTCTTTATTTAGTTTTTTTGGCGCACCAAAAATATTATTCTTGCTTAATAATATTAATATTGACCCACTGTACTCACATAAACTGATTTAAATATGTTTTTAGTACATTAATGGATCTTGCGAGTGTAAATTGTATTGCCCCCTATTGAAGCCTCACTGAGCCTTCAGATTTCAACAAAAATATCTTCATTTGTGTTCCGAAGATGAACGGAGGTCTTACGGGTGTGGAATGGCATGAGGGTGAGGAATTAATTACATTATTTTTTATATTTGGGTGAACTAACCCTTTAAAGCAGGTCACCCATAGTAAGTTCACAATTTTTTTTATTACATATTAGTTTACTCATATGCTGTTGTTCTAATGCAGTATATCGCTCTTTTTCCTTTTTTTGGACCACAAAAAAGCTTGCGCTCATCCATATAAAAGGCAGTGAATAGGAACCAGCATCAAGCTTCTAAAAGAATTTGCAAAATTATCACAGAATGGATGGTATGTAACACATGCCATATATTTCAAATGTTCTGGGGGGTATACCATAGGGTTTGGAAAATATAAAAACAAAATGTAACGTTATATATTTAATGAAAATCCTGACCTTGGCTATTGGTCTTCTGTATTTGACAGATGAGAATGTGAAAAATTATTGTTACAACAAACACAATGTATATTTTAATCTAATAGAAGAATGTACATGGATTGTATTTATTTTTTTGTGAATTTAAAGTTCTCGCAACTGCAGTACTATTAGTCTCATGAACATGCATCCAAGCACCGAAGACTAACAGTCAATGTCAGGATTTTCATTAAAAAAAATACATTACATTACAGTTTCTTTTTTTTTATTAAACCCTATTGTATACCCACACTTATGGCACCTTGCATGGGATCATTCTATGATACTCTTGCATCTTTTTTTAAAAATCTTGATGCTGCTCACTATTCACTGATATTATAGACTAGAGGAACACAAGCAGGAAACATTTTTTGTATAGAGAGAAAAAAGAACTGCAAAAAAATGCTTTTCTTACTAAGTATTTTATTTCCCAGCTAAAATCTAAAAAAAATCTTACAAAAAGAAAAAAAGACAATACTTTACTTGAATTTTTAGATATCTGGACTGGAAACAAGACAAAATTAATATTTTATACCAAAAAATGTTTGCAGAGGGGTGAGTAAATGATAACTTGCTTTTCAATTTAGGGTGAAACTACCACTGTAATGTTTACATACCGAGAAATATAAGGCGTGGACTCTCTGGCAAATGTACCGATTCCTGGACATCAGATGGAGTAGCAAATTCCTGAAACAATTTTTAAGAAGGACAGCACAACTATGATAAAAAGAACCAAAACAAAACATTATAGATGAATGAGATTTGTTTAATAATCTCTACTTACATCTGCTTGAAGGATAACACCATCTAACTTCTCTTTGAAGTGTGCAAGAAGTAGTTGTAGTACCATGGCACCCACATCATTTTCACCACTGGAGAGTATGCTCCGAACGTCATCGTTGGTTGGTTTGCTTTTGAAAAACTCAATTATGATTTTTCCACACTCCTGGATAGACAATTCCAAAAGTCTGAGCACTTTTTTGTCCGTAAGCTGTTCAAAATGTCCATATACATGCCTCTGTGTGAAGAGATATGGCCATTTGGATTTTAGATCTGAAATTGTAGGGGACGGGGTTGCATTTATCATGTAACGCTGAAGCCAATAGGTCTCCTCCATGAGCTTGTAAACGTCTCCTCTCTCAACTCCAGAAATTCCTTCATGAAGGTGGATCTCCTCCATCTTCTGACGTTTAATTTCAAGACTGTCGTGACTCTCACCAGGTGGAAGAGCAGGCTGCCATCTTGTGCAACCATACGAGTCAGTTGAATTTCGTTTTCTAGTAGTTCCAATGTCACTTCTAAGGGTCCTATGCTGACTTAGTGTACTTGTTCGATTAAGATGCTCTATCCGCACTTTCAGCTGTGAAAGAAAAGATTCGTATCCACCCCCAACCTGCTTGTCACCCATCATGTCTGCAAAAGACTTGGGATATTGGCTCACAATTTGACGAGCAATAGTAAGGCACTGTGATCTGCTGGGGTTTGTTTCGATTTTTCTAATTTCATCGGCAAGAATTCTTATCATTTGTCGTCGGTCAGAAGGAGAAGGTCTCAGGCCATTCTCAGTAGCACTCTTTATACCGGCTGGCATTAAGTTCCACGGAACTTTGAAATTTTCAGGCCATGAATGTGATGCACTGGTTGATGCAACAATGCTTGATGTTGGCGTTGAGGAGCTTGATGGAGGTGAACCAAGAGTAGCGTTTGTTTCGGGGGGAACCAAGGGGAGAACCTCGGCAGGCTGTAGTACCACTGTGTAGTTTTGATGTTCTGTGGATTATATATATATATAATCAGTTATTGTCTCAAGGATCACACCATAAACAGTACTGAAATGCATTGTAATGCAGTTTAAAAGGGTTAATTTGCCCAAAAATTTACATTCTGTTATTAATTATTCATCCTCACGTCATTCCAAACCCATTCGATTTTTGTTCAACTATGGTAAACATATTATTATTATTATTTTTATGAACTAGAGATTTCTGTCCCTCTATAGACAGTATATGCAGTATGCGGAATGACATGAGGGTGCGTAATTAATGACAATTTTTGTGACAAAATACACATTGCAATTGTCATGTACAAGAATTAACTGAATTTTCCCAAATACTATTCCGTCATCATTTTTCTGCAAAACAATGAGCATGTTTTTTTTGTAAAGTGTTCCCTTTACAGTCACTTCATTGGATGCCACTGTATTCACTGGTTGAAAATTAAGACAGGCAACAGATCCTTGAATGTCATCATTGTAGTCATTAACATGAAACTCTATTCCCCTCTCTGCCACAACATTTTCAGGGAAAGGGCTTCCAGCATGTAGGTAAGCCTGCAGAAGTTGATGCCTTTCTGCCAATGTAGCACTCAGGTTCTTGAAATTGTGCAATTTTCTTGCACACTGTTTAAAATATGAGTGCTTACTTTCAAAGCGTAGCGTCCATAGGCGAATTAGTGGACCAAAACGATCAATGAGCTCAGGATAATGACACAGGTAGTGGTGCTTTGGCTTAAGTGGATGATTTGGAAAAGCCACCTTTCGAGTCTCAATATACTCCTCTATTAAAACTGATAAATAAGCAATCTGACCAATATTAATGGAAGGAGCACAGATGAGCTCTGTTACCTGTCTGAGTTGAAGTATTAACTGCCATACCTCATTTTCAGTTGGACTGACAATCTTTTCCCCTACCAAAAGAGGTAAAAGCCGGAGCAGGCACCAATTCTGAACTGCATGTCCACTTAATTTTCCAGTACCAGGAGTCACCTCAACTGGTTTATCACGTGCATCATTCCCAAGATACTTAAACTGGTCAATGCGACGATTTAGTTCAGTGTATGTGAACTGTTTCTCCTGATTCACAAGATGATCAATATACAAAGCAAGGTCAAATGACACAACACCTTCAAAAAGGTCGTGTCCAAGACAGGGAGGTAATCCTGGCTGGCAAACGTGAAAATAATTCAGGTCATTAAAGGGAGAATTACGTTTGACACCAGTTACACTTTCAGCTCGACCAGCATCCAAATCCTTAAGATTTTGCTCATACGACTCCATAGTTCTTGTTACTGCCTTTGTTAGGGGAGCGGAGTGAAATGTCTGGCGGTCAATTTCACAAAATCTGCAAAAGTATGTACTTTTACTGAAATTTTCAAGAAAGCCACCAATGTAATGCGATCCAAGGTTGTCTCCAGCTATAGCACACAATGTACCTTTGTGCACCTTTCCATCAGCTAATTCAACACCATTTTCCTCAAGGTCTTTAAGGTCTTTTATCAGAGTGGCAAAGACCAAATCTTGTCCAAAAAATCTAAAATCTTGTTCCCTACACAGCAGAACTAGCTGCATAGGGTCGATGCCTGACCGACAGTGAGGCAACAGGTTTGCAAGTGTCATATAAACGGCAAGAATTTTGTGTTTTTTCTTACCAGACCCAAGTGGATTGGCAACTTCAAAAGCATCTTCATACAAGATTACACCTAATGAATCTGTATCAGCTTTAAACAGCACATTTTCATCAATATTTTTGCCATCCCATACATCAGAGAGGATATCTTTTGCTCTGACTTCAGTTCTTGAATTCTTATGTTGTTCTATCACTGATTTACAGCAGAACAGTGCTTCTAAGCTTTGCTTAATAGGAATATATTGAGCAAAACTTTCCTTGCCAGATTCATTTTGACCAAGACAGATTGGGACCGGATCCACAAACTTAAAATTGTCTTTATAAAAGGATTTTCTCCTCTTATCAGTGCTAAGTGCATTGATATTTGACTTCCGAAAAAGATCATCAGTTTGCAAGACATCAATAATGCTCTTTATATCATTTTCAGAAATACCAAGCGCAGTCAATTTTTCAGTTAGCTTGTGCAGCAAATGACACTGGCTAATATCATGGATGTCCTGCACCCCATCAATTACAGACTGAATCACAGATGATGGGAGAATATGCTTTGCCTGTAATTTGAGATAAAACAGAGCCATGTTCTTTAAAAAAAGAGATTCATCTGCATTATCTGGCACTAGTGCAATATTCAATTGTTCTCCTCCATCACAACAATCAAATGATTCAGACTGTGGATTTGAGTGTTCAACTATGTTGGATACCTCACCATGCAGCCTCTGTACTGAAACATTTGACTGCAGTAAATTATGACGCAACCTTTCTGCTGAAGAGTTTCGATGATTCCTGGATATATGTGAGGTCAATGTAGATGCTACAGAAAAGCTTTTATTACATGTAAATGGACATGGCACTCTGGTACCTTCTTTGATATGAGATTTCAAGTGTAAAACAAAGTTTTTCAAATCACTGCACTTTTCTTGACAGACACCAATGTCACAGACTAAAGCATCAATTCCTAACTGCTCAACAGATGTCTTTGAGGGCCTCTCTTTGTGATCCCTGAATACATGAGCCTTGAAAGCAGTGAACTTTTTAAATGTTCTGGAGCAATCAGGAATACCACATTTGAAAAAAGTATTAGGAACATGACTATGGATTTTCATGTGCTGGCAAAATGCTGACAAAGATTCAAAAGCACGATCACAGAACTTACACCATAGCATTTTTGTTAACAAATGGACTAAAACTAACACATGTTAACTAGTAAATCACTTACGTTGTTTGTTTACATGTACTGGCCGTCTTCGGTTTATAATACAAGCCTGAAACGAAAAAATATATATATAACTGTTAGATCAAAAGCAGGTCATGCAAAAAACATGGTAAATGTTTAATATTAGCCTGTGAAATATCGCATAATCTTGGTAAAGAGGTGAGAACAGATTGTTTTCGCGGTAGCAAACTGCGTTCACAAAATCAAACTATTCATGTAAACAATGTCGAAATGCGAACGCAAAACATAGATTGGCTTACCGTATCAATACTGAGTCGAACAATTTTCCATCTTAAACTCCTCATCGTCTTCTACAGGTGACAAATTCTTCCTCCATCTTCGTGTAACGTCCTCCATTTCTGATGCGTCACAGGCAACTAACGTAACGTTAACGTTTTGAAACGCAAACTGAATCAACCGAAGCACAGAAAGCTTAAACACTGCTCACAAATGCACATAAGTTACACTGTTTAAACAAGATATGAATAATGATTCTGTTATATTGAGTGCCGCTGACAAGTCGAGTTTGCTGTTTGTTCTGTTTGCATCTGATCTGAAATGAGCGCCAACGAAATCAATCCCACAATTCAATGTTTTTACAGTGTGATACTGTATTACGAATTTAGCAGGCTGAAAACAGAAATGTGCTGTATATTTACAGATGTGCTGTAAAAGATACAGTATATTACTGCTTTATGGAAATACAGTATAATACTGTTAGAAATTCTCTGTAAATTTACAGTACAGGGTTACAGTGCAGGCACTAAGTTGTTGACAATGCCACAAAAAATGAAATGCGTTAATATATAACAGTGCCACTTTTACCGTTTTCAATACATACGTAATGCCACTTAATGCTTTCCAGTGTTTCCCTTAGAATTTTTTCCAGCAGCGGTGCTGTTACGTGCCGGAGGTTGTTGCCAAGCCGCTCGTCGTGGGGTCCGGAGGCATGCACCTCCGGAATAAATAAAATAAAATAAAAACCTTAAACCATGACTTCTGGCAAGTTTTGTGGATAGAAATAGACATTTTGAACATTAAAATCCATATTAAGCTTTTCATTAGTTTAAGGTGACTAGCTTATAGCCTATTTTACTTCAATAACCTGCAGGGACGTGCAGAAAGTTCCTAATGGGCAAGGGCTCAAATGTAAGAAAAATGTAAAAAAAAAAATGTAAAAAAATAAAAAAGTGTTTGGATACTATTTTATGTTTTTGCAAAAAGTCTCATGCTTATCAAGACTGCATTTATTTAAACAAAAATACTGGAAAAAAACAGTAGCCTAATATTGTGAAATATTATTACATGATGTATTTTTTAACCTTTTTATTAATCATATGATTAATAAAAAGGTAAAAAAAAAAAAAAAACTGCAAGTAATTTTCTCTTTGCCTTTTGTTGTTTGATTCACATTAATGGCTCAATCGTCACCAATTTGATTAGATGCTGCCCCTTTAAGACGCAGATCTAATATCATTCTCCCTTTTACAACCATTTAAGCTAAACTGTGTTTAAGTGAATACTCTCCAAGCCTGTCATTTTGAGATATAGGCTATTTTGTTGTGTATTTGATGGTTTAGTCGCGCACACGAAGCTATGTGCAAGTCTGTCCGTTTCGCAGCGGTCGCGCGCACACACACACCCCCGCCTTGAACTTGGAAACAGCGTCTATTGCACGGATTATTTTGCTTTTCATTTAATCAAACACGTTCTGCAATTTAGCCAAAGTGGAGAGTGCATTTGACAACAATCACGGATTGTGCTGAATCTGACGTTAAATGCATGTTTGGGGAGAAATGACAGCGCGCGCTGTGAAGGGAAGGAAGTTGTGCTAGACGATGCGCGAGCATAGTTTATAATAGTTTTACCTCATATCATCTTTTTTTTAATCCTTGGAAGCGAAAATAAAATAAGATTAATATCACAGCCCTGTGATATCGTGAAAGTGTAAGCAGACTACATTTTTGTTTAGTTCTCTGGTCATCGTCAATCTCTCTCTCTCCTTTACGGTGTGTAAGTGAATGTGATATTACTGAAATTTTGCAGTGGCGCTGAAAATCCAGCGGCGGCGCTGCGCCGCTGTGAATACATTGTAGGGGAAACACTGCTTTCTATATATATATATATATATATATATATAAAATAAAATTACTGTATTAGTACTATATAGGGATATATATACTGCAATAACCACTTAATTAGTTTTTCGTGATGAGTTTTTAATGATGTATTTGACGTATGAATAAATGTTTTATTGTTACCTTTTTGTCAGTTGTCCTATTTTGAGAGTATAATAATATAATATTAGTAGTATATAATGAAAATATTACATAATGAATAATAATACATTTATGATTGTCAAGCCTGAAAAAGACGTCACATTGTAGCCAAATTTAGGCTTTAATAAACGTCTTTTCAACGACATGAAAAGGACGTCTTTTCACCTTTCACTTTTCAACCAAATTTAGACGTAATTGGGACGTCCTTGTATAGACGTCTTTTCAACGACCTAAAAAGACGTCTTTTCACCTTTCACTTTTCAACCACATTTGAACGTTGTTTAAACGTCTGGCAATGTCGTCTTTTCGACGTCTTTTCAACGTATTTTTGCTGGGTGGGTAGCTAGCGCTGTAGTCTGAATAAAAGAAAGATAGAAACGCTTTGACTGAGTAAACATGAAGACAATAAACACGACCGCATCAAGATATGGTGTATTTGAGTTCTTCAAGCCTTCTCTGGTATTTTAATAATAATAAAGCAGTGCTGATTGACGTAGACTTTATCACTGTATAGAATACTATCCAATAACTACATTGTCAGCCTCATTCTGTGATAAGAAGCCACGTCAGCTCACAACTTGACCGACTATATGAAATGAGTTAAAACATGTTATTAAACGTATTTTGTTGGTTTATGAACGCTTCACATTACTAGTTTGTTCCAAACTGAGTTTTCAAACGCAAATTATAAGCGACTAACTTTACTTGTGTGTACAGCATGAATGGGAATAAGTCAAAGCAATTTGAAAAAGCACCAAAATGACGGGACGAGCAAGAGAGAGATCAAGAGGCAGAGGTCGTGGTCAGGAGCCTGCTGCTTCTGGCGCGGTGAGTTTATTTATAATTAGTTGAATATGATATATCTTTATTGAAATAAGCTTTTTAGTATTCCAATTCCTCTGCAGCAACCACCATTATCACAAGAGGCTGCAAAGCCAGTTATGCCCACTGCACCTGAAGGACAGCTGGTGGGCAGAGGGAGACCTGCACCTGGAGCGATGTCTGAAGAAGGTAAGTGCAATTAGTGGAAATATATACTGCACTATTATATACTATAACATTCACAAATCCTGAATCTTACTCTTTTCTTTATATCTCCCTGTAGCAATGCTCACGATTTCTGCAGGCTTTCAGCAGGTAAAGATAGGGGAGAGAGGTGGGCGCAGGCGGGATTTCCATGATTCTGGTGTCCACACTCGCCAACTCATGGAACATGTGAAAGAGTGCAAAACAGGTAACACCAAAATGTTAATGAGCATGAATTGATTTTTGCTGTTTTGCAATATGCATCGCGGATACATTGATCTTGAAACATGTATTTCTGAATCGTGAATTATTGATTTCAGTCAATAATCGATTTAAAATGCTAAGAATCTAATTAATCGTGATTCAATAGCGATTCAGTGCTTTAAAATATATAAACATTAAATTGCTACATGCACAAATTTATGGAGATGTTGTGTGGTGTCATTCGCTCTCTCACAGCTCTCTTGCACAGATACATATAAAGAGAACAAAGAGGGCTTTTCTTACTATTCCGTGTAGAAAAGTTAGTTTAGGATTAGCTGGAAAAGTGCTTGACATTCTAGTCTATATTTGCAGCTCCCTAAATACAATGGCAAGCAGTTTTATAGAAGAGGCATTTAGTAGGGGTGTAACGATTCGTTTTAACAACGATACGATTCGTATCACGATTTGAGGTTGTCGATACGATTCAAGGACGATATTGGTTAATTTAGAACGATACGATCCGAAACGATTCAGTGACTTGAAATCGATTCAGTAACTTTTTAGCCAAAAATTGTGTGACTGAAATAATTATCTGGATACTGGTCAGTGCAGGTGAAGTTTCCTAGATTCCTGTTGTTTCTTGTAAGGGAATCCGGTATATCAATTAATTATGGATATAAACAAACAAGTAAACAACAATTAATGGCAAATGCATTCAAATTTTATTTGAATAAAGTGCAACCAACAGTTTAGGTTGAATTAACAGGAAGTTAACCTTTTCTGCTCTCATTTTCAATATTCAATACATTTTCAATAAAAGCACAGTAAGTGCAACCAACATTTCAACAGTAGGTTAACCTGCTACTTCTGCTTTTGTTTTCCAACATAAAAATATTCCAATATTAATATCAAAAATAAAGTGCAACTAACTTCTCTTCAGGTTTAATTAATAGTAGGTTTACCTGCTACTTTTGCTGTTGTTTTTCAACATTAAAATAATACAAATACAATATTAATATCAAAAATAAAGTGCAACCAACATTTCTTCAGATTGAATAAACTGGCTGAACCTGCTACTACTCTCAGTTTAATAAACAAACAATATTTAACAAAAGATAAAATGTAACCAACTACTCTTCAATGACTCTACAGATTTCTTTTTCAAAAATATCACCATGATCTGACCGCAGAACACTTCTCTGTGCGTTCACTATGTCGCCAGCTGTACTAAAACTCGCTCTGCTGGCACACTGGTGTCAGGAATGCACAGGTAACAAGCAAGGGTTGAAAGTACAGGTAGCGCTTTCTCCTGGTGGCTTGTTCATTTCTCGCTCGTTGGCTTCTCCTCTCCCATGCGCCATACTATGTTTTGATTTCTCAAGCCCCGTTCACACAGCCAGCGACACGCAGCGACAAATCGACACGATCCCATTCATTTCAATGAGCGCTGCTGCTGCTGGTGCGTTGCGATGATGTCACAGATAGGCAGACTGAATCGAGTAACGTTTAATGCCTTTATCATTAAAAGTGCTAAGAAAAAACATCCATATAAAGTCTGACGTGCTTAAATCCAATGCGTTATTTCCTATGATCGATACAATCGATTGATTACCTTTTAAAACGATGTTAGATCGATATATGTCGTCCGGAAGGCCAACTTGCCGAGCACAGATCGATGTAGTTAGATCATAGGAAAATAAATCGATACATCGATGTAGTAGATGAATCGTTACACCCCTAGCATTTAGCATTTCATTTAATTTAGCAAACTTGCTTGGCTATAGTTGCAAGCACATATAGAGAAACATGTTTTCACTTTCAAAGTGTATGGTAATATTTCAACTAAGTAAAACAGTTAAAAGATGCGTTGAAAGTTTAGAGCTGCCTGTGGACGCCTGTCTGTAAATAATGCCGGGGAAAACATTTCAGGGGAACGCAGCAGCCTTGTATCTGCCGATACACGAAAAAAACCCCGCAATTATCGGCCAATCACTACTACTAATTTGAAATTTTTTTATAATTTCTATTTGGTTATAAATTAGATTAAAGGATTAGTTCACTTCAAAATGAAAATGAATTCAGTCGAAAAGAAAATATGTTTTTTTGAGGAAAACATTCCAGGATTTTTCTTCACGTAATGGTTTTCAATTGCAACCAAAATTTTCAAGGTCCAAATCAATGCAGTTTCAAAACGCTTTGATGGCCTTAAGACGCTCTACGTGATCCCAGACGCGGAACAGGGTCTTATCTAGCGAAACAATCGGTCATTTTAAAAAAAATTAATAAAAATGAATATACTTTTTAACTTAAATTGCTCATCTTGCGCTGCTCTGCAACGTGCTAGTGATTGGGCAATCACGTTGAAAATGTGATGTTTTTTGGTAAAGGGAGTTTGTATTGGTCCTCGCACGGTCGCTTGGGGCGGTACTTCTGTCTACGTCTAGTGTGACGTTTTCAATCACTAGCACGTCGCAGCGCAGCGCAAGATAAGCAATTTATGTTAAAACGTTTTTTTTTTTTAAATGACTGATCGTTTCGCTATATAAGACCCTGTTCCTCGTCTGGGATCGCGCAGAGCATCTGAAGTGCTTTGAAACTGCATTGATTTGGACCTTCAACATTTTGGTTGCAATTGAAAACCATTATGTGAAGAAAAATACTGAAAACGTAATTTTCGACTGAAGAAAGAAAGACATGAACATCTTGGATGAGACGGGGGTGAGCAAAATATCAGGACATTTTCATTTTGAAGTGAACTAAACCTTTAAGTTAGATTAATCCTTTAAATTGGAATTTTCCATTAAAATTACAATAACAAAAAATTATATTTCAAATAAACTTTCTATATATTTCTATAAAAAATAACTTTTTATATATTTATCAAAGAATCTTTAAACAAATCAAGTTTCCACAAAAGTATCAAGCAGCAACTGTTTTAACATTGATGAAAAGAAAATAGTTTCTTGTGCAGCAAATCAGCACATTCGAATCATTTCTGAAGGAAATTATATATCCAACTAGGGCTGGGCCGATAAACGATATCATATCGAATCGCGATAAAATTCATGTCGATAACGATTATAAGCTCTGGACATTTTTACTCTATAGATTACCCAATTGCGCAACAGAAATAAACGTGACAACAGCCAGTCAGAGCCAGTCAGCGTGCAGCTTTTAACGTGCACAATCAAAAGTACACAAGTGGAAATGAGTGGATGCGGCGACAAACGTTAATTCAAAAGTGAAACTAACCTTGAGTCATCTTCCAAAGACGATGAATTTGTTGATAAAAGGTAGCACGAATTGTTACTCATTTGAACCGCATCACACAGACCATCCGCTCTGGTTAAAGTCCAAACGGCAGCGCGCTCACTCACTAGAAGAGATCCACTCTGAACAGTCACGTGAACTCTAAAGTGCGTTGTGAGATCCAGAAGCGCGTGCATTCAACGAAAAACACAAATGTCTCGGTGATTTAAGCTAGTTTAATGCCAGATGTAACAGCGCTGACAAACAGGAGAAACACTGTGTGCAATGATACAGTCAGAAGGCTTTTCCATCTTATCCATAATTTACAGAAATGTGGGATATTCATATAGAATTATATTATATTATTAATGTAGACATGTATTAAATGTATTAAAGGAGTAATGGAATATTATTACAGTATTTTTTTTGTGATTGAGCTATAGAATTTGTGCATTTATGCTAAATGTTTTTAGGCTATGTCTACTGTTTTTTTATACAAATACCATAGAAACCATATAGATACATTTGACCAAGGCAGTGACCAAGGCATCCCTTTGGGATGATTGATCGGCGGTCTCCAAAAAGGCCGATCTCATGAACCGATCGCAGCTGACGACACATAAACCCCGCACCTGCCGTGAGAGCTAGGGCATGATATGCAGCGACACCGTCTCATTCTCTTTCCAGCGCGGGTAAAATAATTATAATGCTGAAGGTGAGGTACAATTCCTATTTCTGTACTAAATAACTTGCGCAGTCATTTGAAAACTTTCTGTGAGACGTAAGTTCACAAAAAGCGTGAATCACGTCGTGCGCGCGCTCTCTCTCCCTTTCAAAATGCTCAAATGGCTTCACATCAGCGCATCGCATGTGCACTAAAATCGAGCTGCACAGTTGACACAGGATTTGCCACTTGCACAATCGAGGCAGTGTCGCATCGTCACTGTGTTCAAACCGCTCAGCACTCGCGCGCTCTCCAGACCGTGAGTCACACACACACAGGCCATCTCACAAAAAGCTTGCGAGTACAAATTGCGCTGAAATGGTCAGATACACACAAATGTATGTACTAAATGACCGTCTTGACGAGTATTCACGTAAACCCCGTCGTGACTCGCGAGTGAACGTTTGTGCAGCTGCTTGTAACCTATCCGTGTTCGCTCTTAAAGTGACAGCAGTCGAATAAACTGCTGCTGTCTCTGAGTTTCTCTGTCTTGTGTTGTTTGATGAACCTTTATGACACTCACTGCTCTTCAATGACTAACTTTTGCAACCTTAAGTGTAAGGATTAATCTAATTTAATTTATTCAGGGAAGACCAATATTAATTTACATTTGATTTCTTATTAAATGTCTTTAGTATTTCTTACCTTAATACTAATGTTAGACCTACCTGAAAATTTGTCTTTAAAAACAAAAATGCACTGCATGATCAAATATTTAGGTGATAATTATATACATTTATTTGGGAAAGATGGCCTACAGTAGCCTTAAGTTATCTCATTTTCTAAAATAAACACTTGGTGGTTCTTCAAGATCTTGACTCTAGCCTATTTCTACAGTTTTTTTTTTCTCAATACAGTTAATTTAGAGTTAGTTTCATTTCTACAAATGGTGCAAACTCTGCAAGATTATAGATAAAAGATTCCCATTCCCCTGTCATTCTGTGATCGGCAATCGGCAGATCATGATCTTGGTGATCGGTAATCGGTGATCGGCCCCAAAAATGCTGATCGGAGCATCTCTAGTGGTTATCATGATCTAAAAGGCCCCAAAAATGCTGATCGGAGCATCTCGAGTGAATATCATGATCTAAATCTACGATACTATGGAAGACCAATGCTTAATTTTAATAAAAATCAGTCATAATATATTTTACTATAAGTTGTTACAATTTTTACAGATGTCCGTGTTTTTGTTAATGCACATAAATTTACATCTGCATCCTCCTAACTCAAGCAACTACTACTGTCAACTCACTGTCAAATGTGCATATTACAAAACATGTAATATTATTAATACTGCAGCTGAAGATATATGCCAAAGTCAGGCGACACAAACCTGTTTCATGACTAGAAACAGTATCACCTATTAGAACATGGAGAAACTAAAACATTCATTTTTTCTATTAGTTCTATTTATTTCTATTTTTCTATTAAGAAATACAACCTTCACTTAGGAGCAAAAATCTGCCTTTAAATTTGAAAGAAAGAAATAATATCGTGATGATTATCGATATGGACTGATATGAAAAGTTTTATCGAAATACATTTTTGGCCATATCGCCCAGCCCTATTTCCAACACAGGACAAAATTGCATATTTAAAATGAATCAAATAGAAAACATTTTTATATTGTAAAAAATTTAACAGCGTTACTGTTTTTGCTGTATTTTTTTTTATTCAAAAGCAATAACTTAACTTAACTTTGACCATTGAATGGTAGTGTATATTTCCCACATCCCTGTTCTGGTGTACACAGTTGTGTTAATGCATGATACTAAATTTGAAACTCTTGTGACCACAGGCGCTTCAGGCACTGCCATTGAGCTGAGGGCCAATTTCATTCGGCTGATTTCACGTCCTCTGTGGGCTCTATATCAGTACTACGTGGAGTATAAGCCACCTATGGAGTCCCGACGCTTGCGCTCGGCTCTGCTTTTCCAGCACGAGGAGACTCTTGGCAAAGCACACACCTTTGATGGAGCAATTCTCTTCCTCCCAAACAAACTGCACAATCCTGTATGTTTCTACGTCCTCAACATGCTCATGATTTCATTTAATTGCTTTTTGTGAGGCTTTGGAGTTTGATGGTCAATGATAAGTTGATTTGCCTGTAGGAGACAATCCTGCTCAGTGAGACCAGAAATGGAGAGAAGGTTGAGATCACTGTCACACTGACCAATGAACTCCCACCATCCTCTACTGTATGCCTGCAGTTTTACAACATCCTCTTCAGGAAGTAATAACAGAATGCACTCTGTTTGAAATATAGTTGATATTTATGATGTGTTTAACTTCTAGTCCTGTTTACTTTGTGTTGTAGAATCCTGAGGATGCTTAACATGCAGCAGATTGGACGCCATTACTACAATCCTGATGATCCATTCAACATTCCCCAGCACAGGTATTGACAGAAATGTGTCTGTGCACACATACAGTACCTGGTGCTGGAAAATGATTGAACAATGGGCCGTATGTGTTTGCAGGTTGACAATTTGGCCTGGCTTTGAGACCTCCATCCTAGAGTACGAGTCAAGCATCATGCTGTGCTCCGATGTGAGCCACAAGGTTCTGCGCTGTGAGACAGTCCTTGACTTCATGTACAGTCTGAGGCAGCAGTGTGGAGAGAAGCGCTTCGCTGAAGCCTGCACGAAGGAACTTGTGGGCCTGATCATTCTGACCAAGTAAAATGAGAACATTGACATATACTCAAACGTCTCTTATCCTCACCAAGGCAGCATTTATTTGATCAGAAATACAATACGATCAATATTTCATCACAATTCCATGTCAATTATCATTCAAAACAGCATTTATTTGAAATAGAAATTTCTAGTAACAATGTAAAATGTCTTTTATTGTCATTTTTGATCAGTTTAATGTGTTTTTGCTAAATAAAAGTGTTAATTTCTTTATTAATACATTCATACTGACCCCAAGCTTTTGAACAGTAACGTGAGTTTTTCTTGGAAAAGTATTTAATTGGTAAAGTGGTTTAACGTGAGAATGTACAAACTAATGGTGTTTAATAAATTATTATTTATAGGTACAATAACAAGACGTACAGGATTGATGACATTGCCTGGGATCATACCCCTAACAACACATTCAAGAAGGGAGATGCAGAGATCTCCTTTACGAACTATTTCAAAACGGTAGCCTAATGATACAGGGAATTATTTTGACATCAGTTGCAGAATTTTATGGTCATACTCAATTCATTCTCCTCGTCTCCAGCAATATGGTCTGGACGTAACAGATGGCAACCAGGCTCTTCTGGTTAGTCGTGTGAAGAGACCCGGCCCTGCAGGACGTCCTCCACCGGGACCTGCCATGCTCGTTCCAGAGTTCTGCTACCTCACAGGCAAGTCTTTTGAAGACCCATTAATGGTTTGAAGAGTGCCACTTTCTGTCATGTGATGTATCTGAATGCACTGCATTGGTGATAAAAAAAAGACTTGTCCTTTTTTAATAGCCACAATCCTTAGTGCAATTCAAGACACTGACAAAACCTTCCATGCAGTTGAATATGGCTGCTACTAGTCTATTATATAGTAGGTAAAAGTCAGTATGTAAAATCAGTAGTATGTCTAAAGTCAAAGTATTCATACAACAGCAAGCAAAAAGCCCCCGGATGACCTACTACTTCTGCTGTGAAGTACTCATCTGATTCTTTTCTCTCCCATAAGTAACGAGAGGATTTGTAAAGGGCAGTAAAGCAATATGACCCTATATTGACTACCCTATGTGACTGCGATAACATGGCTAATGCAGTGCATCCAGATATCATTCATACTATATAGAACCTATTATTTTTATGTTATAAAGTTTGTTCCTTATCAAATTTCAGTACCTACTCAGTTAATGATTTGCTACTTGCTTAAAGTCAATGACAGGTGGTAATTAAGGTGAATGGGACATTTTTGATTTTTAGACCGTTTTATTGTACAAAACTTTGTTTACACCTCAACGTGAAAGGTGAGGTGTGGACATTAACATATAGATGACCTCAAAACTAATAGACATGGAGTGAAATATGGAATAGAACGCGTTTAAGTTTTGTTTTCAGATGTAAACAACTATCTGACCTGCATACATTTGTTTGCCTTGAAGGTTTGACAGATAAGATGCGCGCTGATTTCACCATCATGAAGGATCTTGCCTCTCACACAAGACTGAGTCCTGAACAGAGAGAGAGCAGAATTAACCGCTTAATCTCCAACATCAACAGGTACAGGTTCTACACCAACCCTACTGATAGGGTGTTCCGTTTCTTAATTATGGATATTTGTATATCTTATCGGCTCTCACATACACTAGAAATGCAGATGTGCAGAATGAGCTTACAACTTGGGGTCTGAGCTTTGAGAACCGACTGCTGAGTCTGAATGGAAGAGTCCTGCCCTCTGAGAGGATTATACAGGGAGGCAGAGCGGTAAGACAGACAGCGTCATATCACAGAAGGCATTCATAATGTAACCGTTTCATTGAGGGCTTGATTATTCTCTTTTGTTTTCATCCCTTAGTATGAGTATAACCCACGGGCAGCTGACTGGTCTAAAGAGATGAGAGGTCTCCCTCTGCAAAGCTGCATGAATCTGAACAACTGGCTGATGTTTTACCCACGCCGGAATGCAGACGTTGCCCAATCTCTGCTTCAAACTCTCAACAGAGTGGCTGGGCCCATGGGAATCCGCATGCAGAGGGCCATTATGTGAGTTGTTTGAACCTTTGATTGTCAAAAACTCTCCATTCCATTTTCATGTTAATAAGCATTTCCTGCCCAAGCAGGATTGAGTATGAGGATTGTCTGGAATCTGTCCTGAGAGCCCTGCAACAGAACGTAACACGTGAAACACAGATGGTGAGACCAGTAATTGCATTCATGCACAATTTGAATATCCAGAGCTTTTGTTTCAAACTGCTTCTGTGCCTTCCACAGGTGGTGGTGATCCTGTCTACCAATCGAAAGGACAAGTACGACTGTGTGAAAAAGTACCTGTGTGTGGACTGCCCCACTCCCAGCCAGTGTGTGGTGGCTCGCACCATCAGCAAACCTCAAATGCTTATGACTGTGGCCACCAAGATTGCTTTGCAGATGAACTGCAAAATGGGAGGAGAGCTGTGGAGTGTACAAATCCCAGTAAGACTCTCAAATGACTGCTGTTCTGTTGGCTTGTGCCAAGTGTCAGATCACAAATTGAATCTTTGTCTTTTAGCTCAGACAGCTGATGATTGTAGGCATAGACTGTTACCATGACACTGTTGCTGGGAAGAGATCCATTGGAGCACTGGTGGCCAGTCTGAACCAGGGCATGTCCAGGTAATATAATGAATTGAAGATAGCACTGTTTAAACAAAGATAATCTTAAAATTCTGTCTTCAACATTATGTTAGACTTACTGTGGATGTTTTTCAAGAAACTGCAAAACATTTGAAGTAAATGAAAGTTAAGTTTTGAGTTAGAAGGGAATCTTGCTTTCTGGTTACTGGTGGACTAAGTAGTTGATAGGATTTAGTGAAAATACTGTTGTTGTCATCAATTAAAACTACAGTTAATAGAGTTCAGAATCTTAGATTATGTGGTTGTACTTAATTGTTTTATAATGATTTTGTTATCTTTTCAGGTGGTTCTCCAAGTGCGTCTTGCAAAACTGTGGTCAGGAGATCATTGATGCACTGAAAGGGTTGATGCAAGGTGAGAAATGTTGCAACCAAAATTATTTTGGTTTTTAGTTTCATCTTGCTGCTTTGCCTTTTCTTTAAAAAAAAAAAAGAAAGAAAATAATTTAATTAACTTACCGTGTCATTCCATATCTTTAGTTAACAATTTCAAGATATTAAATACGTTTTTTCTTTTCTTTTCCTGATAAATGCAGTTGCTAACAAGTAGCTGAATGGCACTACAGAGTTTGTTTGTTGGTGATATTAAACGTCATCCCGCAGAAGAGGAAAACTCATCTACTTGCTAGTCCACTTTCACAGCCTCATTTATAATTATGCTTTTACAAACTATTCTCTCAAACATTCCAACTTGTAGATTTGAAATAAGATTGAAAGAGTTTTTGGAAACTTAGTGGGTGTTCATTTCTAAAAGCTTAATTCATAGACTAACTTTAGCTTTTTACTTCTGCTTATTGTATTTAGGTTTTAAAGTTCATGAAAGTTGTTAATTTGTGACAATTATCTTGGAAAAAAATGTGCAAGAATTAAAATTTTGTTGGCCACTGGGGGTGTAACGATACACTCATGTCACGATTCGATACATATCACAATACAATATTATTGCGATAATCCAAGACAAATGGTAAAAGGTTAACAAAAAATGTACTGTTGATTGAAATTCTAAATTGGTGACACCAGAATTTAAAAAAAACGATTGATTCTGAAGCTGAAACTACAGAATTATTTTAGACTAATATGCTTGCATCTGTCACTGACTAGATACATTTTAAATAATGTTGGCCACTTTTTACTGGTAACATAAAAGATTTGGCATTATCAGGACCCCCAAATATTACCCTATTGCATTATTTTACATTGTATTCAACAATATATATATATATATATTAATATTAGTGCTGGGCAAGTTAACGCGGGCGATTCATTTTAACGCATTAAAAATATTTAATGCAATTAACGCAGCGTTCGTTTTTATATAATTTTTTGCCTAGCGTTACATTATATGATCACGCTCTTATACCCCTTTTCCACCAAGGCAGTGCTAGAGCTAGATCGGAGCCAGAGCCTAGTTTCACGACGCATGCGCGAGAATATGACGCAGATCCGGCGTTCGGACACATGACCCAGAAGCGATTTGTTTTGCTTCTGGGTCATGGAAGACGCGCGTGTCTAAGCTGTTGAATTCTACATTGATCATGCTTTAGGTCTCGGCGTAGTTCTCAAAATCGGGCTAAAGTGCGCATTTCATGGATTCCCGAACGCTGGCGCTACGTCATATTCTCGCGCATGCGTGATGGAGGCACACACGGAAGACAATAACAAGCTGGATAAAGGTGTTATTTAGATTTTTTTTGCGCACAAAAACTATTGTCGTCACATCGTAAAATTATTGTAGAGCCACTGTGGTGAGATGGACTTTGTAACGACGTTTTAAGTGCCTTTTATGGGTCTTGGGAGTGTAAATGTACTGAATGCCAATGGAGGCCGATCTGAAGCCTTTCTCAGCATCAGCTTTACACTAAAATATCTTCATTTGTGTTCCGAATATGAACGGAGGTCTTACGGGTGTCGAACGACATGAGGGTAAGTAATTAATGACAGTATTTTCATTTTTGGGTGAACTAACCCTTTAAGTAGCACCAAAACATTGCTGGGCTAGAACAGGGCTAGAAGTAGGAACCGATTCCGTCAGGCGCTGGGGGCGGTGTCAACAAGACCAACACAAACTTGAGATCCGCCATTGTTGAAATAGCAGCTAATGGAGCTAACAGCTGCTGCTCGTTTGTAATCTCCGTCTATACAAATTACGGCGAACTGCATGAATGCGTTGGATTCGCTGTGTTTTCGTTGTGTTTTGATGCCGATGTAGGATCGTAAAGCCATGTGAATGAATAGTAACGCAACGTTTGCATTGTTGATGGAAGGCTTGTTCGCAGCTGTGCAGAGACCGATCGCCGTATGATAACGAGTCCAGCGAGAGCACACGACTCCTTTTGATTCACTGATGCGTTTTTTTTTATATCATACGTGGATCGGTCTACGCAGCGCCGATGCATCTCGAACAAGCCTGGTGTGTTTGTGCCAGGTTTTCACAACAAAACCCACCCAATTGCTACTCAAAACAAGCCCAATCGCGTTTCAGGGGGGCTTCCCCGGTAAAAAGCACATTTGGGGGTAAAATATGTGTTTTTTTGGCATGGTTGCCTACTTAAATTCGCATTCCCGGGGCTAAATATCACATAATTGGGGTCGCCTCAACCCGCGGACATGAAAAACAGCCGCGGCAACAGTGATGAAGTAGCCCAACTTGGCAACACTGCCGCTGCCTCGCTAGCGTTGCTGAGAAAGATGAGGCGTATACAGTGACGTAAGACATGGCTCTGTTGTGGCTCTCAGCAGGTGGAAAAGCAAACCGGTTCTTAGAAGCTCCTCAGTCGAACCAACTATGAACTGGGACTAGCTCTGGCTCTGAACTAGCACTAGCACTGCCTTGGTGGAAAAGGGGTATTATTTATGTAAATGCTTTTAAACCATCTTGGCATGACAAGACACAAGAGAACGCGCTGTATGTCAGTGTCCTGTCTGTGTGGCTGCATCTCAATCAGATCCCTAGTTGCGCCAGTCTCGTGCACACATCGAGTTCTCTTTCACTCTTGAACAAACAATAACAACAACAGAGAATGTTGCCAAAATGCCAGTAGTACTGACACTTAATGCCTTGTACACACGCAGACGCGTTTAGCTGTATATGTAAACAATTTTGTATCGTATCAGCGTTTCGTCTTTATGGACCCAGCGTTTTGGGAGCCTGAAACCGCAATTTTTTTTAATCGGGTCCCAGAGTGGATAAATATGAAAATTACACCCTTGCGTTTTCGTGTGTACAGCCAATCTGTGAAACGATGATGTCATCACCCTAAGTCTTCTCTGTTTTTAGTGTATCTCTGTAGCAGAATCACAGCAGCACATACTGGTCTGGCATGGTCGTTTTGTGTCGGTTTCAGTGGTTTCATGTATATGCCGTTTTTTTTGAGACAAGGGAAAAAAGGTTGGCTAGGGAAAGCTCTGGCTTCGTGTGGATGTGGCCTAAAACTCTGAAAATTTTTTAATTGTCACTATCCACGATACATATTGTTGAGTTTTTGTATTGCGATATATTGTGACACGATATATAGTAGGGCTGAACGATATATCGTTATCGTATCTATATCTAGATATGAACTTTCAAGATATTACTATCGAAAAAAGCAACGATATAGACGATATAGATTTCCCCTCTCCGCGCTCGCCCTGCATACAACTCTGGCAGTCACAACAAACATCAGTTTGAGTGCCCTTGAATGCACCGCTAAAGCCAGCGCGCGCGCGCGCGCACTTCAGGGACTTGAGAGGGGGGGGGGGGGTTTCCATGGTGACACGTCATTGCTTGTCACGTGACACACCGCAGCAGCAACAGCGCTGAATGAATGATGATCTGCTTTTGTCATTTTTTCCTTTTTTATTCAGAATATTCACAAATGTGTTAGCTATGGCATGAAATATCTGATATTCCGATTGTCAAATACATGCAAGTGGAAGTATATTGTTGTTTAAACACCTTTATAACGATCGCGTGTAATGCTGCCTTCACGTGCTCTCGGAATTATCGTAAATATGAGTTTCCTAGGTAAACATTGCACATGAACGCCCTCACATTTTGAATCACGATTTCAGAAGTCGGAATCATCAAATTTCCGATAGCACGTGAAGGCAGCATTAGTTTGTGCCGCGGACGCAGTTCAGAGAATCGGATCTGTTGGATTTACAACCTCTATGTTTACAACACGTGAATTCATCCACTTCTCCCGAAATACTTCAAAGTAAGTGGCTGGTGAACTGGGAATAGAATAGAGTAAACATTGAAGTTACTTACAATGTGTATCTGATATGAATAAAACGTGTCGAATTATAATGGAAAGGATTATTATTACCTCTTCCATAGACATCAGTGTGTATTTTACAAACTCTAAATGTATTGTTTTTTTTAGTACTTATGTGAATTTATATGTTTGAAACCTAAAATAAACAGTATGTGGTTGAAAACACTGAAAAGTTGTGCTATATGACCGCTCTGAGCGCGCCTGTCTCTGTTGATCATGTGATGCTCTTGATCATCCGCTCCAGGGACCAGCCTAGACTGATTACACCTGTGTGATCGTACGTGCCAAAGGCTTAAAAACAATACATTTTCTGACACAAATTTTTGAAATGTAGGCTTAAATCAAACACATTTTAATTCAGATTCTGGTTTTCACCGAACACGTAGTCATATCGTATTGTATCGATATCGAGATATCTGGCATGAAAATCGAGATATGAAATTTTGTCCATATCGTTCAGCCCTAATATATAGTTACACCCCTATTGGCCACATGTCTTGCATTCCGCAATAGGGGCCAATGGAAAAATGTCATGGGAACCAGGGTGATGCAAACTTGCAAGTTGGCCTACAAAATACATCATCCCTGCAGCACTCTATACTAAATCTGTGTCTCTCTTTAGCTGCTCTGAAGGCCTATCTGAAGTACAACAGTTCTCTGCCCTCACGCATCATCGTGTACCGAGATGGAGTTGGAGATGGCATGCTGCAGAGCGTGGTGGACGACGAAGTTTCTCAGATCATGCAGTCCATCAAGACCATGGGGCAAGATTATGAGTAAGCCACACTTCATGCCGACACATTCACACTATGGGGATGTTGAATTCCCTTGGTTGTATTCACATTTATGTTTTGCATACAGGCCCAAGCTGACAGTTGTGGTGGTGAAAAAGCGCATTAGCTCCAGATTCTTTGCCCGGATTGATGGCAAAATTGCCAACCCTCCTCCTGGAACAGTCATCGACTCTGAGGTCACTCGTCCAGAGTGGTGCGTATTAGGGGTGTCAATTTAAACAAATACAGCCGTTTAAATTAAATATAAATTAATCGTTAGCCTTAAAGGGATAGTTCACCCAAAAATGAAAATTTGATGTTTATCTGCTTACCCCCAAGGCATCCAAGATGTAGGTGTCTTTGTTTCTTCAGTAGAACACAAATGAAAATTTAACTCTAACCGTTGCAGTCTGTCAGTCGTATAATGCATGTGAATGGTAACAAAATCTATGAGAGTAAAAAAACATGCACAGACAAATCCAAATTAAATCCCGCGGCTCGTGACGACACATTGATGTCTTAAGACATTAAACGATCGGTTTGTGCGAGAAACCAAACAGTATTTATATAATTTTTACCTCTAATACACCACTATTTCCAACAGCCTTGAGCGTGCGATCACTTCCGGTGCGCAAGGTCTGTACACGATCTGGCGTAGTTTCCGCAAGCAGCGGAAGTGATCACACTTTTGTAAGAAGCAAAAAATATTGAAGCTAACTTGGAACAAGAACAAGAGTAGAGATGGGCATACTAGAGATGCGCGGATCAGCTCTAATGTCACCGAATCCGCTGTTAAAAACAAACCATCCACCCGCACGTGATTTTCTCTGATTTAGATATCCACACCCGATCGTCACATTACAATTATTCAAATTCTCAGTGTTAAGCGTGATGCTGTCGTAACATTAGCTACACTGAAGTAGGTTGCTTTAAAAAAAAAATCACATTTCTTAAAAAACCTAAACCAGGGTCCACAACCTATACAGCACACTGAGGAGTAATTGCTGGAACGTGAGCAAAAGCGAGAGGTGTTTGTATTTAATTCAGATAATTATATATTAATATTTGAGATTTTGTTTAATGTAATGTGCGTTACAAATAAAATTTATTATTATAGATAAAATAGCCTACATCGCACATGCATATCTACATTTTGAGCTAATCATTAATCATAGTAACACAGCTTGTTTTTATTAAGTTAGGAGCTATAAATATCATTAAAGTGTGAGATTTAAATTAAGCAAATCAATGAAAGCGCGCAGCTCTGAATGCAGGAGTGTTGCGCAACACGCGCACACAACAGTTACAGCTTGTTCTGCTATTTGTTGTGCTTAGCTTTGACGACATTTTAATGGTGTATTTCAGAGATATCAAGTATATATAAAGTCCCATTAAACATTTCACATAGGCCTATGGTGATGCATGTGCAAACTCCATTCATGCTGGTTGCTTCATGCGTTTCAAGTGCTCGTATCTCTTCAGCTGATGCGTATTTCTCATCCACCCGCAATTTTTGGAATGTTACTTTTTATTACTTTACCCACCTGACCCGCGGATATAACCTCAATCCGCGCATACTCCGAGTCCTTACACAAAAATTGTCTTTATGCAACATGAGTGTGTGTAGTTAAATGGACTAAATTAAGTTTTGGACTTTGCCTTGATTATTTTTTGAATTCGAGTTACTCGAGGAATCGTTTCAGCCCCATGTAAACATAGCTAATATTTACCTTATGGTTTTTATATTGGAATATGGTATAGATGGTGGTAAGAATGCATATTTTATCACCATCTTCTTAAATGAGCACCTGGTTGTAGTGAAGACATTTCAACATAAGACTCCAAATGTATTTTGAGCTTATTTATAATTAAAAGTCCTACATTACGCATAACTTTTTTGTTGTTGTATTTTGATTACATTATAAACTATCTGCTTTTTAATTAAATTTAAACCTTTGCGGCTTCTCTCTAGGCTGCCTCCTCACATTAAAAGAAAGACTTAAGAACATTAACACATTCAATATGTAGTTTGTACCTGTATCGTTACAATAATCTGTTTATTGCCTTTTATTTAAACATTGTGTCAGAAAAATCCAATATTGGTCAACCTCATATTTAAAGGGATAGTTCACCCAAAAATGAAAATTCTGTCATCATTTACTCACCCTCAAGTTGTTCCAAACCTGTACGAGTTTCTTTGTTCTGCTGAACACAAAAGAAGATATTTAGAAGAATGTTTGTAACAGAGAGCAACTATTGACTACCATAGTATTTTTCCCCTACTATGGTAGTCAATGGTTGCTCTACCTGCTTGGTTACAAACATTCTTCTAAATATCTTCTTTTGTGTTCAGCAGAACAAAGAAACTCGTACAGGTTTGGAACAACTTGAGGGTGAGTAAATGATGACAGAATTTTCATTTTTGGGTGAACTATCCCTTTAACAACATGTTGGTACATAAATCAATTTTAATAGATATGCACATGTATATTGAACAAAATGTCTTGAGGCCCCAGCACTATTTATTAGGTAAAGGATATGAGATGCATGATTTATTTTGAGATTATATGGGTTTGTTGTGAATGGACATTTGTTGCGGATCATAAAGGTTATAAAAACTCTCCAGATACCCTAATATTAGCCATTTTGTATTAGTAAAATGATTCAAACCGCTCCTCTTAATGCTACTTCTGCTTTCAGGTACGATTTCTTCATAATAAGTCAGGCTGTGCGCTTTGGTTGCGTTTCACCTACACACTACAATGTAGTGTATGACAACAGCGACCTCAAACCAGATCACATGCAGAGACTCACCTACAAACTCTGCCACATGTACTACAACTGGCAGGTAACAACCATGCAGATCAGTATCCTTCTACTGCTAACAGCTCTACAATACTATGTGCCGTCTCGTGTATTCTTCATGGCTCTCTTTCGTCTTTAAGGGGATTATCCGAGTGCCTGCACCATGTCAGTATGCCCACAAACTGGCCTTCCTGGTTGGTCAGAGCATTCACAAGGAGCCCAACATGAAACTGGATGACTTCTTGTTCTACCTGTAGACTGCCTGAAGGACAAGATGGAGAGTCTGGTAGAATAAATGGGCCATTTTTACAAGTTTCTTTCCCAAGTTGAATTAAAAAGTATCTGGAGAACATTTGTTTGTTTACCTACATATAGTGTTTTGATTGAGAAGCAGGTACAAAAATGTTTGTGTTTGTAAGGAGAAATGCTTATGGTCCTACTTTTTTCTTTAAAATATTCTCTTCATTTGTTCTGGTTTTCTTTTATGTGAAGGGACGGTTCAAAAAACATTTCTTGGATTGTGTTTAGAGGCTCTGAATAACATTTCTTGGATTGTGTTTAGAGGCTCTGAATAACATTTCTTGGATTGTGTTTAGAGGCTCTGAATAACATTTCTTGGATTGTGTTTAGAGGCTCTGAATAACATTTCTTGGATTGTTTAGAGGCTCAATGTTAATTGAATTAAACATTTTTCTCGTTTTCCAATATAAAAGATGAGTAGTTACACATGTTGTGAATGTCTTCAGCGTTCATGGTTTGCATGCATTCATGTCTGGTTTTCATGTTTCACACAATTTCGCACAACACCGGTTCGTGGGAAGTGGGCATGTCTGTACTTTTATTTACTTTTGTTTTATACAAAATATTCAATCAACTATCACAAATTATGCATCATTTGAAAGCCAAAACACTCAAGATTCATGTTCTGAACTTGTTTTTGCAATACATACACCAGAGAAGAAAGGGTTAAATGAAATGCTAAAGGACCGGCCATGTAAACATTAGCATAATATTAGCCGTACTCATCTTTCATCTCCTGTTGTTCAGATCAGATCGGACGAATCCAATAAACACCCGCATACATCTCTGTGTAAGGGTCCACCTTCAAAATGCATCCCACTTTTTAATCCAAAACAACAACAAAAAATAGGGAAAAAATGTTTGCAAGGGAGTTTTGAGTTAGCATAATCAATCATGTCCATTTTCAATGAAATATCGATTCTAATCCGTTTCTGGAAAACTCCCCCTGCTAGAATAGTCTCTTCCACGTGAAATGGTTCAACCCTCGTCTCTCTCCTTCAATCAGAGTCTCTCCTGTGATGCATCATATAGAGGAAGTGCCTTACAGGCTTGGTGAGCTGTCAATCATTGCGCCCATGGTTTTCGTTGGATAAAGGCACTCGGTGTCCAGCCAATGCCTTTCCAACAAAGGTTTGATTGACGGACTTAGTAACCAATCAAAAGGCATTATCTTGCGCAGTTTACGTAAGCAGGCTTTGGTGACTACTACTAGTGCTTACTGCGTAGGCTTTCATAACACCAGCACGCTGTCTCTAAATGCGCTGCGCACCGGCAGGCGAAATGGGGGGGTCTTGCGGAGCCAACGCGCGAGACCGCCCCCTCCGCGTTGACGTCATTTTTGCCGCGCGCACCCTCGCGCTCTTGCGGCCGCGGCGAGTATAAACAAGGCTTAAAGGGTTAGTTCACCCAAAAATGAAAATTCTGTCATTAATTCCTCACCCTCATGTCGTTCGAGACCCGTAAGACCTCCGTTCATCTTCGGAACACAAATGAAGATATTTTAGTGTAAAGCTGATGCTGAGAAAGGCTTCAGATAGGCCTCCATTGGCATTCAGTACATTTACACTCCCAAGACGCTTAAAAGGCACTTAAACCGTCGTTACAAAGTCCATCTCACCACAGTGGCTCTACAATAACTTTACGATGCGACGACAATAGTTTTTGTGCGCAAAAAAAAATCAAAATAACACCTTTATCCAACTTTTTCTTGTCTTCCGTGTGTGCCTCCACGACGCATGCGCGAGAATATGACGCAGATCCGGCGTTCGGACAGATGACCCAGAAGAGATTTGTTTACAGGCAGAGTAAAACGCGCGTGTCTCAGCTGTTGAATTCTACACTGATCGTGCTTTAGGTCTCGGTGTAGTTCTCAAAATCGGACTAAAGCGTGCATTTCATCGATTCCCGAACGCTGGCGCTACGTCATATTCTCGCGCATGCGTCGTAACTGTTTATCCATTATAATTAGCAGTTTATTGCAGATTTATTTGAATGAAAAACTACTCTTTACAATTGCAAATGTTCTGAAATAAATGGCCTTTTTGAAAGGACGCCTAGACTTTTCTTGACATAAAAGCTTACAGAAGCTACATTACTGAGAGAATCATCCTCATATTTGAATCATGTCATGATTAGACATTCAGTTTTATATTTAAGTTATTTTCAGGCTCTTAACATTAAATTATCATATTTTTTTCCCTAAGTGAAAAAAAAAAAAAAAACGTGAGTCACTTACATGTATATTTACATGTATATTACTCTGTTCCCATATTACTTTGAGTTATTATGACTCTTGGGTAGCAACATTTCAAGTGTCTAGTTTAAAATGAGACCAGTTTTAAGATTATAGACCATAGGGTTTAAGAGCTGTAGACATTTTCATTTGGGTATATCGTTTTCACAAGATGCAAAAAAGGGGCGTTTTGAGGTTTGAAATCCACCACTCACAATAGATGTGTGTGACGCATTGGAGGTGCAACCAATAAGGTTACACTGTAAAAAACAAATCCTTATTTTACAGAAAAAACTTCAGGTTTTTTTACAGTATTTTCTTGTAATTTAGAATTATGTTTAAAATGATGTACAATTACAAACAATATCTAAATAAACAACTTGACTGTTATTTTAAGGATTATATCATTAAAGGGGCTATATGCGTTTTTCTGAAATTTAAACTCGCGACTGACACCTGTGGCCAAAAAACAGAACTGCTCTTATTTTCTGCTCGCTCTCGCAGCGGTGGTGACGTCACATCCGCAGACAGCGCGGGA
The DNA here is from genome assembly GCF_949357685.1 of Gobio gobio. Taxonomy (NCBI): domain Eukaryota; kingdom Metazoa; phylum Chordata; class Actinopteri; order Cypriniformes; family Gobionidae; genus Gobio; species Gobio gobio. The sequence goes on from NC_137116.1 coordinate 18,113,398, forward strand.
AAAAACGACCCGCCAGAAAATAGGAAAAATAGGATACAGGCTTATAGGTGCACCCACTGTGAGCGGACAAGGTGTCAGTATGCTCATCAGGAGATGTTTGAGTCATAAATGGTAAAATAAAAAGGCTATTTTGATACGTTTATTTTGGGGGAAAAGTTGCATATAGCCCCTTTAATGACAAATTACAGTAATTCTCATTTTTTATACAGGAACATCACTGTATTATTTTTCTGTTTTCATAAATAACATACAAATTCATGTAAAATTACAAACAATATCTGTAAATTAACAACTTGACTATTATTTTATCATTAATGACAAATTACAGTAGCCTAATTCTCATTTTTTTTATACAGGGAATTACCCTATTATTTATACAGTAGTTTTCTGTTTTCATAAATTACATACAAATTCATGTAAAATTACAAACAATGTCTGTAAATTAAGAACTTGACCATTATTTTATCATTAATGACAAATTAGAGTAATTCTGTTTTTTATACATGATTATTTCACTGTATTATTTATACAGTATCTATACAAACAATAAATGTAAATAAACAACTTGACTGTTATTTTAAGGATTATATCATTAATGACAAATTACAGTAATTCTCGTTTTTTTATACAGGAACATCACTGTATTATTTTTCTGTTTTCATAAATTACATACAAATGTATGTAAAATGACAGAAATAATCTGTAATAAAATATTTAGCTCATTGTATTAAAGGTTTATGTCCATACTAACAATTTAACATTATTCTTTGGAATTTTAAAGTAAATCTTATTAGTTTTATATTTACACTGTAAAAAATAAAAACCTAAAAAAACGGTCAAATGACTGGCAGCTACGGCTGCCAAAACAAAAAACGTAAAATTAAAGTAAAATATCTTAAGTCAAATAAAGTTCAAAAACTTCACAGAAATTTACATTAAAAGTTTTATAGAAAACACTGTTAAGATACTAATTAAGATATTTTACTTTAATTTTCTGTTTTACAGTTTAGGTGTAATTTTACCTTCAAACTGTAATTCTGGATACAAATATAATAAACTATAAAGCAAACTAAATATCAAACAATAATTGGTTTTAAAAAGAGTACAAATCTGCTCTCCGGGTTGAAACTTTCAGGCCTTTGCCCACACCACAAAACACCATTTGGCCAATTAATTAAATATAACAGCAAATAAAAATAAATATACACATTTGCTAACTGTAGTTTAAAACAAGCCACAGTTCACCTCACCAAGAGGCTCCCACAAAAGGAGACAAGAGTCTAGGGCAGTTGCATTCTGGCGGGACTGGCTTCTGGAGGTCGAGGGTAAGACAGTCTTCAAACTCAGAATCACAAAAAACTATTTGAAATATTTACTTGTTAACTACTAAGTACTAGAGGTGCACGATTAATCGCTAAAAAATTGTTATCTTGCTTCAAACACCCACATGATATCATTCCTATTTGACAAAGATTTATCTGTCTGTTACACCTTGGAAAAGTACGTTCGTTCACAAAGAACATAGTTTGGATAGAAACACTGATGTCTACAGTAGTGATCAAAATAGAGTAAATCACCTTTTGAAAGTAACTGGGTGCTTCAAATAATGATTGCATCATTACACCAGCAGGTGGCGACAAGTGACTTGAAAATGTATTTGTCATTGAACTATTAAAGATAGTCATTCAAATTAATACAGTAATGAAACAAGTCTTTATGAGTTAATCATTGAATCATTCACTCAACCCATATTTTTTTATTAGTTCATTGAAATTAATTTAACATTTTTAAAATAGACTGCAGCAACAAACATTTTTTTAATTGTCTGTTCAGAATTGTGATCTCTATTTGAAACAAAAAAATGTCCAGAATCATGCGGCTTTACAAAGTACTTAAAGAAAAGAGTTTATATTCATAAATATGTCTTATCACTTCTGGACAGGTGGAGATGCAGCTCCAATTTCCCTGCAGCACGTTTTAATATTTGCCACAGGATTGGAGAGGATTCCAGCAATGGGATTTCAAACACAGCCAGAGCTGTCCTTCCTTCATGAACATGATGATGAACTAGCAATGTTCCCATCTGCCAACACATGTTCATTAATTTGTAGAATTCCTGTGAAAAACACCTATGCAGCATTTAAAAGTGGCATGGAAATGGGAATGGGCAGTTCAGGCCAGTTTGGTTTACAGTAGGCCTAAATCAGGGGTGCCCAAACTTTTTCCTATGAAGGGCCAAAAATCAAACTTGATTCAGAGCCGTGGGCCAAAAGTAAATTTTGCATCATAAATCAAACTGTATTACATTAAAGTTGCTATGGGTTATTTCATAATATTTAAAATAAATATAAAACAACTTTAATCTGATTAACTAATGCAGTTTTATTTGTAAAGTTTTGCATTTTAATGAACAATATGGGTAACAATCCCCAAGTTCAATGTACAATACAGTTCAATGCCAAATACACAATCAATAATAAAACCATGTGGTTGCAATGTCAGTGACCTAATGAGAGATATGAAGCTGGTCCTTATTTTTCAGAAGTTTTTCAAGATTGGGCTGTAGCTGACTTACAGACAAAGACAAGATATTATGTAGGTGAGAGTCAGTTATTTGGCTTCTTAGTTTACTCTTGTTCAAGTTCATCAGACTGAAAGTCTGCTCGCAGAGGTAGGTACTGCCAAACAGAGACAGCATCACTTGTGCCTGCTTACACATCTTTGGGTACCTGTTTGCTGGGACACATTTGTAGAAGTCTGGCAAGGGAAGGGATGTGAACTTGTGTTTCAGTTCTGAATCACACTGAAGCTCAATTAGTTCCATCTGAAGATCATCTCTGACTGCATCCACACTGATGGTGAAGGGTTGTGCAAACAACTCAAAGTCAACAGTGCTGTGTCTGAAGTCCTCAAAGCGGCTGTCAAACTCCTGGATAAGGTTGCTGAGAACAGCATCATACTCATGGACCTTCTCTTTCACCATGCCTACCTCTCCAAGACAGGGAAAATGAACTAGATTTCCTGCATGTGGGATGAGAAACAGAAAGAACAGTGTGAGACAAGGACAGGGATGTAAAACAGAGGGAGAAAAATAGAATAAATAACTGAAAAAAGAAGATTATTATTTCATGACAATTTAAGAAACTAGCAAATTTTAAGCACATTTTAGCAGCTTGATGTATAACAAAAATACAAATGCTTACATGACTGATTATAAATGTAAACTCCACATATAATTCTGAATATAATTAATAATAATATAATTATAATTGCACAAAATATCCTGAATATTATAACTGTAAATGTTACTGTTACCTGCTGAGAGATGTCTTCTGAGCAGCAGTAGTTTTTGTTTGAAGGCTCTGATGTGATCAAAAAGCTGGGTGATAATCTGGTCCTTTCCCTGGAGCTGAACATTCAAAATATTGAGCATCTCTGTTACATCCACAAGGAAAGCCAGGTCAGAGAGCCATTTCTTATCAGTGGGCACTTGAATATTCCCATCCTTGCTTTCCTGAAAAACTCTGATCTCATCACGCAGATCAAAAAATCTTCTGAGAACTTTTCCACGGCTGAGCCATCTGACCTCCTGGTGGTACAACACATCACCATATTGCGCATCCATCTCATCCATCAGTGTCTTGAACTGTCGGTGAGAAAGCGCCTTGGAGCGTATATTGTTGACAATTTTGACGACGTCACGCATCACATCCACAAGCCTGACAGATTTAGCACATAGTTGTTCTTGATGTAAAATGCAGTGGTACTTAACAACTTTTCCTCCACATTCACTGACTTTCTGAGACACAAATGCAGCAAGGCCAGATTTCCTCCCTACCATTGCCGGCGCTCCGTCAGTTGTAATGCCGGCCATCTTCTCCCACTTTAATTCATTTTTTTCCAACACTCTCTCAACAGCAAAAAAGAGATCTTCTCCTTTAGTAGTACCAGAAAGGGTCTCAATGCCAGCCAGCTCTTGTGTCACATCAAAAGTTTCATTTACTCCACGCAAAAATACCAACAGCTGTGCGGAATCGGATATGTCGGTGCTCTCGTCACAGGCTATTGAATAGGCAGAGAACGCACTCGCCTTTGCCTTGATTTGCTCGCCGATGTCTTGAGCCATGTCCTCTATGCGTCGGGTAACAGTATTTCTTGACAGGCTAATTTGTGAGAACATTCGTACCTGAGAAGGACAAACTGCTTCTGCAGCCACTGCAAGACATGCCTTGACGAACTCTCCAGTAGCGAAGGCTCTTCCACTTTTAGCAATTAGAGCGGAAATCTGATAACTGGCCCGTGTGGCGCTTTCTTGTGCTGATGAAGGACGTAGTAACGCGCTCTGTTCAGATCGAAGTCCAGCAAGCAGCTCGTTAGCCTTCTGTTTTCGCGCCTCGCCGCTGTACTTTGAGAAAGCTGCAGAATGTTTTGTGTCATAATGACGACGGATATTGTACTCTTTTAAAACAGCAACCGACTGTTTGCAAACTAGACATACTGCCTTTGATTTGACTTCTGTGAATAAAAACTCATCTTGCCAAGTTTTTTTAAAATTTCTCTTGTCTGTGTGCCACTGCCTTGATTTCTCCATTATTGCGTTTAATTTGTTGACGTTTATTGACGTCGTGTCGCAAAGCACGCAGTGCTGCACCTTGAATTGCGCATTTACAATATATATATTTTTAAATTAATTTACATTTAATTTAAACATTTAATTTCAGTTTACTCTGTTGTAGTTCAACAATAGAACAAACAAAATTGTTATGTCAAATTAGAAATGACAATCTGTGTCGAAGGTATCACCTCCCCTCTCTCTCTCTCCTCGGACGGTATGGTGGGCCAAATCAAAGGTTACCACGGGCCAACTTTGGCCCGCGGGCCCTAGTTTGGGCATCTCTGGCCTAAATGTTTAATTTTTGTTAAGTTGTATTTTCTATTGAGTTCCTTTCTAACAAGTTGCTATTTTATATTCAATGTATTCACTGAAATTAACACAAATGTTTCACTGTTCATTTAAAGGAACACACTGACTTTTTGGGACTTAGCTTATTCACCGTATCCCCCCAGAGTTAGATAAGTCCATACATACCACTCTCATCTCCGTGCCATAACTCTGTCTGACACACCCACCGCTAGCCTAGCTTAGCACAAAGACTGGAGGTAAACGGCTCCAGCTAGCCTAGCTTAGCACAAAGACTGGAGGTAAACGGCTCCAGCTAGCCTAGCTTAGCACAAAGACTGGAGGTAAACGGCTCCAGCTAGCCTAGCTTAGCACAAAGACTGGAGGTAAACGGCTCCAGCTAGCCTAGCTTAGCACAAAGACTGGAGGTAAACGGCTCCAGCTAGCCTAGCTTAGCACAAAGACTGGAGGTAAACGGCTCCAGCTAGCCTAGCTTAGCACAAAGACTGGAGGTAAACGGCTCCAGCTAGCCTAGCTTAGCACAAAGACTGGAGGTCAACGGCTCCAGCTAGCCTACTGCTCAATAAGTGACAAAATAACGCCAACATTTTACTATTTACATGCTGTGATGTGTATAGTCACATCGTGTACTAAGACCGACGGAAAATTAAAAGTTACGATTTTCATATAATAGTTCCTGCCATATTGGCCTAGAAAATCACAACTTCTCATTTTCCGTCGGTCTTAGTACACGATGTGACTATACACATCACAACATGTAAATAGTAAATGTTGGCGTTATTTAGTCACTTATTGAGCAGTAGGCTAGCTGGAGCCGTTTACCTCCAGTCTTTGTGCTAAGCTAGGCTAGCGGTGGGTGCGTCAGACAGAGTTATGGCACGGAGATGAGAATGGTATGTATGGACTTATCTAACTCTGGGGGATACGGTGAAAGTCCCAAAAAAATCTGGCCTGAACTGCCCATTCCTTTAAGTTTCACTGTTTAGTTTAGTCACTGTTTTATATTCAATGAGTTACACACAATAAATACGCCGAAATAATTTTTGAAGTCTATAGTTTTGAAGTCACTGTCTTATAAATGTTGCAGATATTAAGTAAACTGCATGTGAGATGAAACCAAAAAATCTAAGCTGTAACCACAAGATGATTAAACTGATTGGATAATAACTAGGATTCTATAGGAGACAAATTATGAACATTTCAAGGAAATCAAATAAACCAGGAAACCTGAACATGTTAGACATCAAGCAAAACCAAACCTGAGTAAGATGAATGAGTGATAGAAATGGGGAAGGAGAGAGAGGTACTGTACATTCATACAATGTTCAAACAACAATAAAAGCATATCACAGGGAGTCGAGGAACCTAATAACCTCTCTCAAGAGGTCCACTCCAAGGTTTTCTCTTGGTCCTCCCAAGGGGTCAACAAGCTGCTGAAGTTCAGCCAAGTGGTCGTTGTTCAGGGCATATTCAGTCAAGGGGACTTCAACGCTGTCTGGCCAGTTAAAAGCTGGTACCTGTGATGTGTGAGGCATTTCTGTGTCCAGTTGAGCTGGCTGCTCATCAGCACCAAACACTCCCTGGATCCCAGTCAGAGTTTGAGCCTGTAGGCGAAGACAGCCACGCACAAACATCTGATATGGCGACATGTACCTTGCAGTTCTCAGGCGGTGATGGTTCCACTGGTTAATAAAAAGATGCAAGTCCCGGTTTATTCGAGGAAGGTAGATGTAATGGAGTGCCCAAAGATGCCTCTCGTTGTTGCAATGTACTGTTCCATCATCTTCTAAAAGGGTGAACAGCGAATGGTACACATTAACAACACCTCTCCAAACATCTCCCCACAGTCTCTCAACCCGTTGGTTATGGGTGCTCCTTCCCCTCAAAGCACTCCCCCTGGCAGAACCTCGAAAAACCTCCATGAAAAGGCAAACAGCATTGTTCTCTCCACCTTGGTCACAGCGGACTCTTGATGGCACACCATACTGGTCGACAGCCTCAACAAACTTCTGCATCACAGTGCTGCTTCTGTTGTTGTTTGAAGCTTCCAAAAATGTGACCAGTCTGCTAAAGCCATCAATAGCCCCGTGAATAACAATTCTCCACCTGAAAATGAAATATTAATACTCTGACATAAGAATGTATGGAATGCATATATACAAGAGAAATTATTCAAAAATAAAATTCAGAAGTAACATGTTTTTGAACAATCAACAAGCTGGCTTTCAACAACCATAAAAAGACATAATGGGCTGAAAACAAAACTACATCTGACTGAAATCGAAATGAATAATTTCCAAGTATTAACTAAAGGGGTGGTAAACCACATTCTTTTGAAGGCTTGACTGTGTTTGTGGGGTGCACTGTAACATGTGTTCATGCTTCGTTGTAAAAAAAATTGCCTTATTTTTCATATATTTGACCTTTATTCTACACTGCCCTGTCCCTCCTTGGGTTTACCTTTTTACCCGGTCTGATGCTTTCCGGGTTGTATGAAGCCAGTCCCTCAAAAATACGCAGTGGGCTCTGATTGGTTAGCTGGCCCAGTGTGTTGTGATTCGCTAAACGCCTAGTGTACGTATGTCGGAAACGTCACGCCCCTTACCGGAGGCTGTGCTTTGGTCGGCGTCAATAAAACCATATGAGCCCGAATCAGACCCAGAACATTTGAGTGAAGATGATCGAGCAGAACCTCTTCAGTCCTCAAGAGTAAAGACTACGGATCTATAATGATCGCTACTGAATGGCACTTTAACTTTTGTATTTTTAGAACGATTATAGCCAAATATCTGTCGCAAGAACTAACCCAAAACGAACACTAAGCACTGGCTTTAACTAGTAAGTTAGCCAAATCACACACAGAACCATGTTTAGCATGCCTGAAGATAAACAATAAAAGCTCTAATCAAAGAATCATTTACACTAATGTCAGGTTCGCTGTTGAGATTTTAACGTTAGTGTTTGTAATGTTAGGTGTTCGTCGGATAACGTTAAGTATGAATGAGCATTTAACAGACTGGTTTGCAGAACAGCGTTGTCATCTGTTTACTTCCTTGCTACAACATATTACAGGAAAACACATCGATGAAATATAAATCAGACTTACAGGTTGTGGCCCGTGAACAGCTTCTGTTTGTAAATCCAGCTTTCAGGACAAGCCGTTGTGCATATCCTGTATTGAACTCGCGAAGTTTGTGGAAGTTTGTGTTGTCCTCCGTGAAATGTGCAGCGCGCGCGTCGTGCATCCACGCACCGGCAGTGTTTTTTTCACGCAGCTGACGTTGTGCAAATCTGGCATTGAAATCGCGAAGACGTTGGATGTTTTCCTCTGTTTCCCCTGCGCGCGCCTGATTCCCCGCTGACTCAAACACACGTGCAACATGCTGTATGTTAAACGCTCTGCAACGCACCCCCGTCCCTATGAAGGCTGAACAGAGCAAGTCCTACCCCAGACCTGCAATCCGGATGAATATAACAGCGTTTCCTCGGCATCGCGGCAACAACACCCCCCCCCCCCCCCCCTTATTTAATATTCGAGGAGGAGGGGTTTATGTAAATATTGGGCCTGGTGATGTCAGCAAGCCCTGGAGAAATGTGTGTAGTCGCCTACTGGCCGTTTGCTGTAGTCCTTAGAAACTGATTTCTTTAAAAGCAAATATCTCCCTTTGCTTTAAACTTTGAACGTTGTAACTTTGCAGATGTTGTTTATGCTCAAGCAGCAACATTACACGCTAGCTAAAGTTAGAATAGTGAAATCGTGGTTTACCACCCCTTTAACTAAATGTGCCCATCATGCTTGGTTTTAGCTTCCAAGTAAAATGAATAATGAAATAAACTCATAACTCACCTAATGAGCTTGTGGTTGCCATCCAGATGCCATAAGGAATTGGCCCTGCAACTCGGTATGTCCGCCTACGTAGCCTGGAAGACATGGCTCTGCGTGCAGCCCCTTCGGGGTTGGTCCGGAGCATACTTTGACGCACGCGCCTTCGTTGCACCAGTAAGCCTTCTCCAAAAAGTCTTGCTCGTACAGCCTCTGGACCCAGTAAGTCATTGCTGCAGACCACCTGATGAACTCTTTCATCCAACTCCTCATCAGAGATGTTTGTGAAGCGGCCACGCAGAGATAGATTGAATGATCTGTGAAGGCCAAGAAACATTTTTTAAAATTATTCTAAGTGTAACATTGATTTATTTTATATTTTAAAAACAGAATTTCATGTTTCAGTTTGTAAGGAGAGAAGTCAGGCTGACAATTATCATTGTGCAATTAAACTAAATGATGACAGTGCACTTGTGTACAAAAGGAAGATCTATATTTACCTAAGACGTCGTTTCACAGTGCGACTTGAAGTGCCCAGTATGTCTGCTATCTGAGGAATTGTGAACTGAAGAGACAATAAAAACCGCAACTGTTCAGTGGTGATGTGACACTGTGGACGCCCATTATGTCCCCTAACGTGTGGAGCTTGATAACCAAGGGAGGCTGCAATAGAAAACAATTAGATACAACAATAGTTAGTGGTTTGACATTCACTTTACTTTGACAGTTCACTTTATCCAAGTAAGATTATTTTATGTTAGAACTGCATTATTTATATTTTTCCTTTCTTTACAGTGAACATTAAAACCTCTAATACGAAACATTTATTTCTGCATCCATCAGATTTTCGATAATAGTCCAGCCTATCCACTTCTGCATATCTCATATTAAAAAACATACCACCAGGTTGTTGCTGCTGCCGAACGTCTGCCACAAAATCGCCAATTAAATTTAACAGTTCGTTGGCTAATTGGGATTCTACAAGTCTCCCTCTTGCCCATTCAAGGCTCCGCGACATTGTTTCACTAAATAACGCCAACATTTACTATTTACATGTTGTGATGTGTATAGTCACATCGTGTACTAAGACCGACGGAAAATTAAAAGTTACGATTTTCATATAATAGTTCCTGCCATATTGGCCTAGAAAATCACAACTTCTCATTTTCCGTCGGTCTTAGTACACGATGTGACTATACACATCACAACATGTAAATAGTAAATGTTGGCGTTATTTAGTCACTTATTGAGCAGTAGGCTAGCTGGAGCCGTTTACCTCCAGTTTTTGTGCTAAGCTAGGCTAGCGGTGGGTGCGTCAGACAGAGTTATGGCACGGAGATGAGAATGGTATGTATGGACTTATCTAACTCTGGGGGATACGGTGAAAGTCCCAAAAAAATCTGGCCTGAACTGCCCATTCCTTTAAGTTTCACTGTTTAGTTTAGTCACTGTTTTATATTCAATGAGTTACACACAATAAATACGCCGAAATAATTTTTGAAGTCTATAGTTTTGAAGTCACTGTCTTATAAATGTTGCAGATATTAAGTAAACTGCATGTGAGATGAAACCAAAAAATCTAAGCTGTAACCACAAGATGATTAAACTGATTGGATAATAACTAGGATTCTATAGGAGACAAATTATGAACATTTCAAGGAAATCAAATAAACCAGGAAACCTGAACATGTTAGACATCAAGCAAAACCAAACCTGAGTAAGATGAATGAGTGATAGAAATGGGGAAGGAGAGAGAGGTACTGTACATTCATACAATGTTCAAACAACAATAAAAGCATATCACAGGGAGTCGAGGAACCTAATAACCTCTCTCAAGAGGTCCACTCCAAGGTTTTCTCTTGGTCCTCCCAAGGGGTCAACAAGCTGCTGAAGTTCAGCCAAGTGGTCGTTGTTCAGGGCATATTCAGTCAAGGGGACTTCAACGCTGTCTGGCCAGTTAAAAGCTGGTACCTGTGATGTGTGAGGCATTTCTGTGTCCAGTTGAGCTGGCTGCTCATCAGCACCAAACACTCCCTGGATCCCAGTCAGAGTTTGAGCCTGTAGGCGAAGACAGCCACGCACAAACATCTGATATGGCGACATGTACCTTGCAGTTCTCAGGCGGTGATGGTTCCACTGGTTAATAAAAAGATGCAAGTCCCGGTTTATTCGAGGAAGGTAGATGTAATGGAGTGCCCAAAGATGCCTCTCGTTGTTGCAATGTACTGTTCCATCATCTTCTAAAAGGGTGAACAGCGAATGGTACACATTAACAACACCTCTCCAAACATCTCCCCACAGTCTCTCAACCCGTTGGTTATGGGTGCTCCTTCCCCTCAAAGCACTCCCCCTGGCAGAACCTCGAAAAACCTCCATGAAAAGGCAAACAGCATTGTTCTCTCCACCTTGGTCACAGCGGACTCTTGATGGCACACCATACTGGTCGACAGCCTCAACAAACTTCTGCATCACAGTGCTGCTTCTGTTGTTGTTTGAAGCTTCCAAAAATGTGACCAGTCTGCTAAAGCCATCAATAGCCCCGTGAATAACAATTCTCCACCTGAAAATGAAATATTAATACTCTGACATAAGAATGTATGGAATGCATATATACAAGAGAAATTATTCAAAAATAAAATTCAGAAGTAACATGTTTTTGAACAATCAACAAGCTGGCTTTCAACAACCATAAAAAGACATAATGGGCTGAAAACAAAACTACATCTGACTGAAATCGAAATGAATAATTTCCAAGTATTAACTAAAGGGGTGGTAAACCACATTCTTTTGAAGGCTTGACTGTGTTTGTGGGGTGCACTGTAACATGTGTTCATGCTTCGTTGTAAAAAAAATTGCCTTATTTTTCATATATTTGACCTTTATTCTACACTGCCCTGTCCCTCCTTGGGTTTACCTTTTTACCCGGTCTGATGCTTTCCGGGTTGTATGAAGCCAGTCCCTCAAAAATACGCAGTGGGCTCTGATTGGTTAGCTGGCCCAGTGTGTTGTGATTCGCTAAACGCCTAGTGTACGTATGTCGGAAACGTCACGCCCCTTACCGGAGGCTGTGCTTTGGTCGGCGTCAATAAAACCATATGAGCCCGAATCAGACCCAGAACATTTGAGTGAAGATGATCGAGCAGAACCTCTTCAGTCCTCAAGAGTAAAGACTACGGATCTATAATGATCGCTACTGAATGGCACTTTAACTTTTGTATTTTTAGAACGATTATAGCCAAATATCTGTCGCAAGAACTAACCCAAAACGAACACTAAGCACTGGCTTTAACTAGTAAGTTAGCCAAATCACACACAGAACCATGTTTAGCATGCCTGAAGATAAACAATAAAAGCTCTAATCAAAGAATCATTTACACTAATGTCAGGTTCGCTGTTGAGATTTTAACGTTAGTGTTTGTAATGTTAGGTGTTCGTCGGATAACGTTAAGTATGAATGAGCATTTAACAGACTGGTTTGCAGAACAGCGTTGTCATCTGTTTACTTCCTTGCTACAACATATTACAGGAAAACACATCGATGAAATATAAATCAGACTTACAGGTTGTGGCCCGTGAACAGCTTCTGTTTGTAAATCCAGCTTTCAGGACAAGCCGTTGTGCATATCCTGTATTGAACTCGCGAAGTTTGTGGAAGTTTGTGTTGTCCTCCGTGAAATGTGCAGCGCGCGCGTCGTGCATCCACGCACCGGCAGTGTTTTTTTCACGCAGCTGACGTTGTGCAAATCTGGCATTGAAATCGCGAAGACGTTGGATGTTTTCCTCTGTTTCCCCTGCGCGCGCCTGATTCCCCGCTGACTCAAACACACGTGCAACATGCTGTATGTTAAACGCTCTGCAACGCACCCCCGTCCCTATGAAGGCTGAACAGAGCAAGTCCTACCCCAGACCTGCAATCCGGATGAATATAACAGCGTTTCCTCGGCATCGCGGCAACAACACCCCCCCCCCCCCCTTATTTAATATTCGAGGAGGAGGGGTTTATGTAAATATTGGGCCTGGTGATGTCAGCAAGCCCTGGAGAAATGTGTGTAGTCGCCTACTGGCCGTTTGCTGTAGTCCTTAGAAACTGATTTCTTTAAAAGCAAATATCTCCCTTTGCTTTAAACTTTGAACGTTGTAACTTTGCAGATGTTGTTTATGCTCAAGCAGCAACATTACACGCTAGCTAAAGTTAGAATAGTGAAATCGTGGTTTACCACCCCTTTAACTAAATGTGCTCATCATGCTTGGTTTTAGCTTCCAAGTAAAATGAATAATGAAATAAACTCATAACTCACCTAATGAGCTTGTGGTTGCCATCCAGATGCCATAAGGAATTGGCCCTGCAACTCGGTATGTCCGCCTACGTAGCCTGGAAGACATGGCTCTGCGTGCAGCCCCTTCGGGGTTGGTCCGGAGCATACTTTGACGCACGCGCCTTCGTTGCACCAGTAAGCCTTCTCCAAAAAGTCTTGCTCGTACAGCCTCTGGACCCAGTAAGTCATTGCTGCAGACCACCTGATGAACTCTTTCATCCAACTCCTCATCAGAGATGTTTGTGAAGCGGCCACGCAGAGATAGATTGAATGATCTGTGAAGGCCAAGAAACATTTTTTAAAATTATTCTAAGTGTAACATTGATTTATTTTATATTTTAAAAACAGAATTTCATGTTTCAGTTTGTAAGGAGAGAAGTCAGGCTGACAATTATCATTGTGCAATTAAACTAAATGATGACAGTGCACTTGTGTACAAAAGGAAGATCTATATTTACCTAAGACGTCGTTTCACAGTGCGACTTGAAGTGCCCAGTATGTCTGCTATCTGAGGAATTGTGAACTGAAGAGACAATAAAAACCGCAACTGTTCAGTGGTGATGTGACACTGTGGACGCCCATTATGTCCCCTAACGTGTGGAGCTTGATAACCAAGGGAGGCTGCAATAGAAAACAATTAGATACAACAATAGTTAGTGGTTTGACATTCACTTTACTTTGACAGTTCACTTTATCCAAGTAAGATTATTTTATGTTAGAACTGCATTATTTATATTTTTCCTTTCTTTACAGTGAACATTAAAACCTCTAATACGAAACATTTATTTCTGCATCCATCAGATTTTCGATAATAGTCCAGCCTATCCACTTCTGCATATCTCATATTAAAAAACATACCACCAGGTTGTTGCTGCTGCCGAACGTCTGCCACAAAATCGCCAATTAAATTTAACAGTTCGTTGGCTAATTGGGATTCTACAAGTCTCCCTCTTGCCCATTCAAGGCTCCGCGACATTGTTTCCATTCTAGACAAAATTTAACAAGAAAACAGGGAAATCAATGTTAACTAGTCATCTATAAACACCAAACATCTTAAGGTCAGGAAACGTTAGGGGAAATACTGGGTGTCCACAGTGCCACAAAGCAAGATCACTTACCTTGTAATTGGGTGCACTCTCGAAATGCCCTATTACAATCAGAAAGAAACTGTCTCTGCGCCATTGTAGTTTGCCTGGAAAGAAGAGTAGTACAGTTCGGAAAGAATGCTGATGTTATGGCTTCCTGTGTTTGTTTATTAATTTACTAAGAATCAAAAACAATAAAAGCACATATCTATCTATCTGTCCATCTCTCTGTCTATCTATTTATCCATCCGTCCATTTCTCTACCTATCCTCTACCTATTTACAAAATGACAGACCTCCAGCAATTCGTTTATAGACTGGATGTGGATGAAATAGTTGTAATTAGTGTTTTTTAATTTTTATTAACAAAGTAGTAAACATTGTCTGGCTCAGTTTTAAAAAAGGACAAAATAGCATTCCTATGCAGCAGGACAGCACAAATTTATTACGGCCTGCTTGTGCGCTAAATCGCAAAGCATCTACGCTAACCATGTGCTCAGCCGCACCGAACTCTTGACAAACTACTAATAATATGTAGTGAATGTGGCTTACATAATTCACCTTTGAGGTTAAACTTAGTTCTATACACTGTTCTATACACTGCTGTATAAATGCAGCACTTTGTTAGCGTGTTTGTTCATGACTGTTCAGGGACCGCGGTCCCTTTAAATGTGCTTAACGCGCGTTGATGTGGGACGCTTGTCAGCACCATTTTGATTCTGAGTTTTCTGTTTTCACTGAATAAACGAGACACGCGCTCGTGTACTCAACGTGAGAAATTGTCGCTTGTTGTTTACTGCAATTTCCACACTGGTGACCCCGACATTAGTCTGCTGGACGTATTCAGAGACACGAAACGACCATGACCGCGAACGCCGTCACTCTTAAACTCCCCGAATTCTGGGAATCGTCGGCATCGGCGTGGTTCGCCCAGACTGAAGCGCAGTTTGCGTTGTGCGAGATCACCGCGGATACAACGAAATACTACTACGTTGTGTCGGCTCTCGGAAATTCAACGGCATCCAGAGTAGTGAGCCTTCTTACAAATCATCCGGCAACTGAGAAGTATACAGCACTCAAAACCCACCTGTTGAAAACGTTTGAACTGTCGGACGCTGAGAGAGCCAGCAGGCTTTTCTCCCTTCAAGGACTGGGTGACAGCAAACCATCCGAGCTCATGGACCGTATGCTGGATCTTTTAGGTGAACACAGACCTGATTTTCTTTTCACTCAGCTTTTCCTGCGTCAGCTGCCTTCCCAAGTGAGAGCTGCACTAGCTAACACCACAATCACTGATTGTCGGAGACTGGCTGAAGAGGCTGATAAATTTTTCCTGGCGAGTCAGGGACATTGTACGCCCGCGTTTTTTCCCACACACATCGCTTCGGTGACACAGGACGACTCCACACTCATCGCAGCAGCCACTTCTCGTCGGCAGCAGTTTTCTGGCCCCCAACAACCTTCAGGCTTGTGTTTCTACCATGCAAAGTTTGGAACCAAGGCAACCAAATGTCGCCCACCATGCAGTTCTCAGTAGTGGCCATGAGCGTCGGCCGCGTAGGCAGGCTGCTCTTCATCCGCGACAGCATCTCTGGACGGCGTTTTCTGTGCGACACGGGAGCACAGAGGAGCGTCCTGCCTGCATCCCGTTTGGACATGGTGACCGACAGCCACGGCCCTCCTATGGAAGCTGCCAATGGTAGCCCCATCCGCACATATGGAACGAGGTACGTCGAATTATGTTTCGGAGGACAGCAGTTCGGCTGGGACTTTGTTACTGCAAAGGTTGCCGTCCCCCTCCTCGGTGCAGATTTTTTGTGTGCACATGGACTGTTGGTGGATGTAAAAAACCGTCGTTTGATTAACGCTGTCACGTTTTGCTCTTATACATGTACGCTCAGTGGGGCCGGCTTTATGCGGCATGCTTTATGCGTCTACTTGCCAGTTTCCCAGCCCTCACTCAGCCCACTTTCTCTGCATCTGCCGTGAAGCATGGTGTGGAGCATCATCTCACCACTACTGGTCCACCCGTCTACGCCCGCGCTCAGCGCCTCGACCCAACCAAGCTCGCCGTTGCAAAGGCTGAGTTTGCAAACATGGAACGCCTGGGCATAGTCCGCCGATCCGACAGTCCATGGGCTTCGCCCCTCCACATCGTCCCCAAACCTGGCGGCGGCCGGCGGCCGTGTGGCGACTACCGGCGGCTTAATGAGGCAACGGCACCCGACCGATACCCAGTCCCAAACATACAGGATTTTTCAGCACACCTGGCGGGCAAGGTGATTTTTTCCAAAGTTGACCTCGTCCGGGGATATCATCAGGTGCCGGTACGACCACTGGACATTCCCAAAACGGCACAGTAATCACACCGTTTGGGCTATTTGAGTTCCTGCGCATGCCGTTTGGCCTTAAAAACGCCGCCCAATCTTTTCAACGCCTCATGGACTCTGTGTTGCGGGACCTGCCATTCCTTTTCGTGTACTTGGATGACATCTTAGTAGCAAGCACATCCAAGTCTCAGCACCTGGCGCACCTCCGAACCCTTTTTGAGCGGCTTAGCCAGCATGGTTTAATTGTCAACCCCGCTAAGTGCCAGTTCGGTCTCTCCACCATTGACTTCCTAGGACACAGAGTCACTAAGGACGGTGCAGTCCCTCTCCCATCAAAGGTGGAGGGGGTCACGCAGTTCCCACGCCCGCTCACCGTCAAATCCCTGCAGGAGTTCCTCGGCATGGTTAATTTTTACCACCGCTTCATCCCTAGAGCCGCTCAGCTCATGCGGCCCTTGCACGAGGCCTTGAAAGGTAAACCCAAGCACGCTGTGGACTGGACTGAGAGCAGAGACAGGGCTTTTGCTGCCACTACGGCAGCCCTAGCGAACGCCACCATGCTGGCGCACCCTTCTCCTACAGCCCCCATCGCCATCACCTCTGATGCCTCGGATTACGCTGTTGGTGCGGTCTATGAGCAGTGGGTAAGCGGGGCCTGGCAACCGCTGGCTTTCTTTAGCCGTCAGCTGCGCCCCTGTGAGCGGAAGTACAGCACTTTCGACTGGGAGCTTCTGTGTCTCTACCTCGCTATCAGACATTTTCGTTCCCTGCTGGAAGGCCGGCATTTCACTGCTTTTGTGGACCACAAGCCGCTGACTTTTGCCATGGCCAAGGTAGCTGAGCCGTGGTCCGCTCGCCAGCAACGTCATCTGTCCTACATTTCAGAGTTCACCACGGACTTGCAGCACATTGCTGGTAAGAACAACCGCGTGGCGGACTGCCTATCACGGGCTGTGGCAGGGGCCGTCCACCTTGGTTTGGATTACAACAGCATGGCACCGAGACCACAGACCCGGGAGTGCAACTCCTGAGGACCTCGACTACAGGGCTGCAGATCGAGGACGTGGTTTTTGGTGAGGCCGGCACCACACTCCTGTGTGACGTCTCCACAGGTAGTCCACGGCCGGTCGTACCCTCGGGATAGAGACGACAAGTTTTTGATGCCATCCATGGTCTCTCCCACCCAGGTTCGAAAGCCTCACAGAGACTGGTTGCAGCAAAGTTTGTTTGGCATGGCCTCAAGAAGGACGTTAGGGATTGGACTAACACTTGTGTTGAGTGCCAACGGGCCAAAGTACACCGCCACACTAAAGCCCCGTTAGAGTCGTTCTCAGTACCAGAGAGACGTTTTGACCATGTAAACGTGGACCTGGTCGGTCCTCTGCCGTCATCTCACGGTTTCACATATCTGTTAACCATGGTTGACAGGACCACCCGCTGGCCTGAGGCTGTGCCACTGACGTCAGTGGCGTCTGTCGAGATGACACGGGCATTTATTGGCACCAGGGTTGCCCGTTTTGGCACTCCTTCAGACATATCCTCTGACCGTGGCGCACAGTTTACGTCTGAGCTGTGGGATGCTGTCGCACAGAGCCTCGGAGTGAAACTCCACCGCACGACCGCATATCACCCGCAGGCTAACGGACTCTGTGAACGTTTTTATAGGTCGATGAAGGCTGCCCTGCGTGCCAGCCTCAAAGACAGCAACTGGGTCGACAAGCTCCCGTGGGTGATGCTGGGCATCAGGACTGCGCCAAAGGAGGACCTTCAGTCCTCATCCGCAGAGCTTGTTTATGGACAGCCGCTGCGAGTACCAGGGGATTTTGTTCCTAGCACTACGGTTTCTTGGTCTGCTACTCTCCAGCGGTCTACTTTACTGGACAATGCAAGGCTTTTCGCACCTGTTCCTACTTCCCGGCACGGCCTCCCTCGGTCACACATCCCCGCTGGACTTCAGACAGCTGACTATGTTTTCATTCGCCATGATGCCCACAGGGGACCGCTATGCCCGCCCTACGAGGGCCCATTCCGGGTTCTGGAGACGGGGGGTAAACATTTTGTGGTGGACAGGGGCGGCAAACCGGAGCGACTCTCCATCGACCGCCTCAAACCGGCTCACTTGGACGTGGCGAGGCCCATTGATCTGGCCCAGCCCCCTCGACGCGGACGGCCTCCTGCTCTGCCCCCACCCCTTGATCCTTTCCCTCCCAAGCCTCCCACACTCCATGCCCCACACTTGTGTCATGACAAGACACCGGCTGCAGAGGGGTCTGCCCGACCCCCGATACAGCGCAGCCGTTTGATACGCCCACCTCCCCGTTGACTGTTTGGTTCTTCTCCTGATATGGTGAATTCTGGGGGGACGTATGTAGTGAATGTGGCTTACATAATTCACCTTTGAGGTTAAACTTAGTTCTATACACTGTTCTATACACTGCTGTATAAATGCAGCACTTTGTTAGCGTGTTTGTTCATGACTGTTCAGGGACCGCGGTCCCTTTAAATGTGCTTAACGCGTGTTGATGTGGGACGCTTGTCAGCACCATTTTGATTCTGAGTTTTCTGTTTTCACTGAATAAACGAGACACGCGCTCGTGTACTCAACGTGAGAAATTGTCGCTTGTTGTTTACAGCAATTTCCACACAAGTATATAAAAACCTGCTTTCAACGTATGCAAGCAATTCGTAATATGTTTAACAGTGTTTATATTCAACTCGGAAGTGTTTTTTGTGCTTTTTGTTCACCAATTACCTGGAAAGAAGTGTGTAATATCGTTTGGAAAAGATGCTGAAATGCTGATGTGGAGGATTTGGATTCCCGTGAATGAAGCACATCACAGGCGCGCCGCGCGCACCTAGTCTTCAGATTGACGGTAGATGACGTAGGATCATCGTAACCATTCGGTAAGCACTCGTTCACAATCTCATGAATAAATACAATAAAACGAAGGTGCGCATCACCACATTAATAGTCATGAGAATGATTACAAACAGTTACGACAGGCAGTGTCAAGGTGACACAACACATTTGTTTCATTTGAATTATTCACGTAATAGTGACCCAAGCACTACGCTGAGTTTACCTCATCAGCCATCATAAGCCAACGACATTGACGGAAGGGTAATGCACACGGGAAGAGCCACTTTAGCAGGAAACTGAATAGATAGATCTGGAGTGTAATAGCAAATATTTCCAAAATATGGCATAATCTCTTCTTTATTTTTAATATGTATTTTATTTCCTTGTGGGTATATTCCTTGTATGATTTTACAAAAATGTAATTGTAAGGAAGACATTGTCTGATTTCAATTATTACTAATTCAAGCCACTGGTGATTACTTTCTTTCTTTCTTTCTTTCTTACTTTTTGCATATTGTTACGACCCTCCATTGGCTGTTAACACTTTTGGGATTAAGAAGGGGAACATTTTAAACCCAGTTCTGATTATTACCACCAGTAATGACCATTGTGAGTGAGATGAGAAAAACGAGACCACACAAATAACGGCGATTAAACAATTATTTAATACATATGGAACCCAATAATTAACCACACATAATTAAACTCATAATGAATATAAAGAAAAACAAATATACATAAAAATAAAGAGAACAAAGGGAAAACTGGATTGTGCCAAAGAAACGAAAATAATATAATCAAAAGAATCTTACTAAACGGTTTCAAACTAATCCTAAGCTAAGAAAAGAAAGCAAAGAAAAAGTTTTCAGCGTTCACAAGCATGACAGATGCTGATTTGGATGGCCAAATAACAAACAGTGACCGAGAGGCTGTATAAGTGTGCCTGTTGAGGGTATATATATATATATGTACACATATGTAAATGTATAATTATCCTTACACAATTTCTGTTGTGATTTTGAAAATGGTCATGACTTTCAAGGGTTATAGTTAACTGTAGGCCCATTTAAAATATGCTGTAATTATTACTTATGTAATTGTAACTTACTTATGCTCTGAAAAGGCATTGTTCAATGTTTTTCTGTTGGCTCTGTTTTACACCAGTAGGTGGTGCTAAAGCTCCACGGTCCAATAATAACGTGTAAACACGTCTTTCACGTGACAACACGTAATAACGTGTTTACGTGTTTACACTTCATTTTCACACGTTTTGGCCCTGTTGGCCTTCAATACTGTTGGCCTTCCATATGGAATAACGTTTAGTAAAATAAAAAGCGCTCCATATCGCAAACTATGTTTTGCTGTCGTTATGACGTCAGTAATACTGTCAGTTAACAATGAGGTATTGCTATATTGAAAGAAATTACACGTTTACCGAGATCCCAACCCTAACCCTATAGTGTAACTACACACTTCAATGAACTACAATTTATAGCGCCAGTCCCATCGACACAATGATAGAGGCTTATGGGTAATGTAGTTTAAAAACGTCTAGTAATATATTTAAATAAATACTATCTCAAATGAACAAAGGGACATCCAAATATGTTCATTATACAAACCTCTTCGACATATTTGAGAGCCAAACTGAAATTTGGTATTTTACTGTGGGCACTTTTTAAAATGTTTTTATAACACCTTTCCATGTATGCCAGACGTCTCTGTCCAACATTATGTATTAAACATAGCATAAATAATTGTCCTACCAATGTTCACTTTGATACGCTTATCAAACTTTGCATTTACAGACTTTGCAGAATGTGCATTTTTTTGCTCTTCCATGGGTGCTATGGGACCCCAGAGGGAGGAAGGGCAGTAAAACCTACCCAGATGTACTCTCTTCATCATGGACAGACAACAAACTGTATTGAGTCACATTTATATCTGAACTTTTTTTTTTTCTTCCCCCCCTTTTCTATATTGACATCATGCTTATGTTAGGTTTTGATTATATTGCAAGACTCTGAACTCGAGAACCCCCCCAAATTCTCAATAGCCTGATCTAATTTGTCAAACTGGAGGCTACATAATACAAGTAAGTTCAGAGTGCCAAAATTGACTCAAAATGTTGCACTGAATGTTGATACCAACAATGGATGTGAGGGAGAGGAGGAAGAGTATGTAAAATAGGTGGTGAACAAGGAGGAAGATGAGAAAGAGCAAGTGTGGAGAATGTTGTCAAGGCTGGATCTGCTTTAGGGTTTTTCCCTTTGCCTGCAGATTTGATATTGTCTGTGATGTGAATAAAGTCATCAGTCTGAACCTAACATAAAGACATGAAGCTAAAGCAGAATAAATATCTCTCACTGACCTTGATTCCGCAGTTGCACATCTCTTCTGGGTGACTATAATGCTTTTCATGTTGAGTTTTTTACTGTAACCTTTTTGTCTTTTGCAGTTGGGTCACTGTATTTTCACAGTATGCAAGTAGCGAATATACAGACATTCAATACTATACAATATTCAGTCAGTACACAAGTTATTCACCTTACTACGGTAAGTTGTAATTACTATAGTTACTATGTAATTGCAAAATTTGTTTAATTAGTTACGATATACTTTTTTTCTGTAATGGTGTGCTTTGGATTCTGTGTTCTTCATTTTTTTATGTACTGTAGTGTCTAACGAATGATCTGTAGTGTTTATAATATTGACTCACTTTGTGTATGATTATTGCACAGATAAAATGGTTTTGAGGCAATTGTTGATTTTGCCAGAAGAGTCAGAGGTTTTCTGAATGTGGTTTTGTGTTTAAGGTTTTGAGAATGTGGTTTCGAGATAATTTTAAGAAATTTGTTTTAGCAATTCAGAAAAACTGTAACATTATACTGTTAATCAGGTCACAGCTGATGAATCTACACAATTGAAAGGTGGGATGTTTTGAGTACCACAGAATCACATCAGTTGACTATGAAACCTAGATTATACAGAAAGCACATTGAATATTATGTTGGGGAAAAAATATTCCTCCTCATCATTATGGTTTTCTTCCTCATAATCTGCTTCTTCCATGTCTCTAAACATGTTGTTATTCAGCACCATAGAGATAAAAAGTTCAAATAAAGTCCCCCACACAGTATAGTACTTTAATTAATGCAATTTATTTCCACCACTGACTGGTTGTAGAGGCATGCATGCACACATTTCTATACATGTGAAAGTAACACTTTGGTTATATTGGTAACACTTTACAATAAGGTTCGTTAGTTAACATTAGCCAGCATGAACTAAAAATGAACTGCACTTATACAGCGTTTATTAACATTTACATTTATGCATTTAGCAGACGCTTTTATCCAAAGAGACTTACAACTTGGGGGCACAATAAGCGATTGGTCGTGAAGAGTCGAGTGAGCACAACAAGTGCCTGAAATACTTAGTCCGTGTACATTGCTCAGTGTAGCACAGGCTAGAGTAGGGAGGGAAAGAGGAGGAGAAAGGTGGTGGTTTTTTTTATGAGGTTAAGTGCTCACGGAAGAGATGAGTTTTTAATTGACTTTTGAATGTTGTCAACGAATCAGCATTTCGGATGGCGGTGGGCAGATCGTTCCACCAGCTGGGAATTAATCTTTGTTAATGTTAATTTCAACATTTAATAATACTTTATTAAAATATTGTTAATATTAGTTAATGAACTGTGAACTAACATGAACTAACAATGAACAGCTGTATTTTATTAACCAACGTTAACAAAGATTAACAAATATAGTAAGAAATGGATTGCTCATGGTTAGTTCATGTTAGTTAATGTTGAATTACAAATTTATACATTGTTATATCTAGGTTCAAATGTAATAGAATATAACTGAAAACATTATCTATATTTGTGTTTTACATTTTGAACTAAACTTGAGGAAATTCTAAGGAGATTATTTCAGGCTGTGTAAGTGGTTGAGACATTAAGTCTTTTGTCTCTATGCAATTTCCTGACTATTTAGGATGACAAGTTTAGAGCAATACTGCCTGAGTGATTGGATTAGCATCTGTGCAGTTGAATGGCTCGGGGATGGCTCTTGGAATTGGAGTTCCTGGCTAGTATCATTATGTGAATAGCTATGCTGATTCAATGGGACTGGTAGGGATTTCATAGTAGGGTGTGTCCTTTATACACAACACATGCATTCCTTTGTTTGAATGTCTCCTCCTCTGCTGTATAACCACTCCCCCTAACATGTAGATAAATTGCCTTATTTTGTACTGTTAAAATCAGACTGTTTTCGGACGACCTGCAGCACAGAGAGTTCTCATTAAAAAGAATGACTTCTGTCTTGATCCGACGTCTCCTGGTCTATTCTTCAACAAACAACTGAAGTTCACAACAGATGGTGCCGTGAGCCGGATATAGTTTCCAGCTTCCTCACCTAAAATCCAGATTGAAACTTCAAGCTCAAAGAAAAAGATCTGCCTACGTTCCAGACTGGAATCCAGAGCGAAACTTCCAGCTGAACAAAGATTTTCCAGACTGAATGTTTCAACCAAGGGTTATGGTGAGTGCTGCTCTATCCAAAAGAACCTTAAAAGACCAGTACAAATTTGTTTATCCTCTGGCTGCCAGGGAAGAGTTAACGGACGGCTTTTAGGGTTTGGTTAATTAAGTTATCCTCTGTTGTCAAACAGAACAAACTAATAATTGTTCTGTTTGAAATAGGGAAGATTAGCATTTAGCTAATATTTGTGTTTTGTGTTACCCTCTAATTCTGTTTGAAATAGGGAAGATTAGCATTTAGCTAATATTTGTGTTACCCTCTAAAAAGTTTTTTAGGGATGAGTTATCCTCTGTTTGTCAAATAGGGAAGTTATTAGCCTCACAAACTAATAATTGTTCTGTTTTAAATAGGGAAGTTTAGCATTTAGCTAATATTTGTGTTACCCTCTAAAAAAGTCGTTTTTTAGGGATGAGTTATCCTCTGTTTTTCAAGCAGGGAAGATTAACATTTAGTTAATATTTGTGTTTGTCCTCTGTTTTTGTCAAAGAAAGTTAACAATAGTTGAGCTGTGTTAACCAAGAAATTATCAGAGAAGTCAGTGTTGGTGAGTGTGTGGTAACAAAGAAATTCATAAAATGTTTAGGAAAAGTGCTAGACTGATCCCCACAACTGAAAAAGGTGGTCTCGCAGCTCCTTTGTGGACCGAAAGTGATTTCAAATCACAGTTAGGGGTGCAGATGGATTTAATTGTCACAGAGAAAGTTAAGCAAGAACTAACGCAGAAATATGAAATACATCCAGATAAGACTTGGTCGATTGACGAATGTAAAAAAGTTTTAGGAGCATGTATTCGCAAGAACAATGTGAAAGGCATTATTTGTTGTCACAGAGAATTTGTTTTAGCAATAGCTACAGAACAGTCTAAACGCAACTCAGAGCTGGAGAAACAGAACAATGAGCTCCGGGCTAGAATATCTTCTTTGACTAGGAAATTACACCGCAACGAAGATGCAGAAAAAACTGATGAGGGAGAATTTAGTCAGCCGGATAACATTTATCCTGACTTAAAAGCTTTCTTTGAAACAGATGTAGACATCCAATCAGTAACTGATAAGCCAGTAGATTCAGTGAAGGTGTGTGGGGCAAGGAGAAGGTCTCAGGGAATTGAGGGAACTGAACGTGTTCCTCCCAACTCTTCTGTTGTCCAAATACAAGCTGTTGCCAAACCGCTAGGACCCAAAGATATCGAGAGACTATCCCAGAATTTACCCTCAGCACGCACAGAATTTTCTGAATTTAGAAGGGCATTGATCAGTAAAATGTGTCTTTACGACATCTCGTTGCCGGAAGTTACACAGCTGATGTCACAAATTCTAACTGAATCTGAATTCAACAGTTTTGAGTCTGCTGTTACTTCCAAACTGCAACATGCCAGTAAGGGTGATTTGAGAGAAGGTGTTGTGAAAATCCTAAAAAATCTCTTAGGACCCAAAATAGATTGGTCGAAAATTACTAGATGTGTATAAAAGAAAGGAGAGACTATAAGTGAATACACTGAAAGATTTTGTCAGGCAGCTGCAACTTACAGTGGAATAGTGGAGGATTCTGAAAAAGTACTAGATGATAGAGGAGCTCTAATCCGTATTTGGGCAGATGGTCTTATAGCTGAGTACAGATCAGCCTTGCCATTCCTACATGTTACATGGGCTAACGAAACTCTCAGAAGTAACCTAGACAGGTTAGCTACATGGGAAAGGGATGCTGATGTTAAAACCCAAGTGAGAATAGCAGCAGCTACGTTTAACCCAACGAAACAAGACAATAGATGGACTAAAAACGAAAGTACATGCCACTACTGTGGAAAATTAGGGCATTGGGAGAAAGAATGTAGGAAGAAGTGGCATGATAATAAAAGAAATAGAATGCATAATTCTGCTCCTTCTCAGCCGGCTTACAGCCCTGATGTAGTTCCGCAAGTGTCCACTGAAACTTTAGGACAGCTCGTTCAGGCTCTTCTAAGAGCACAACAAGACCAGAAAAAAACTCATTGTTGGGGCTGTGAGTAGCTACCTTTCCCCGGTAATTCATCACAATGACCAGATAATTTTTGTGAAAGGTAGCATACAAGAGAACGAGACCCTCACAGCCCCGGACATTGTTCTACAGAGTGCACCAGTCACAAACCCATCCTCATGTATGATGTCAGCAATGAATGAAGTTTTGTTAGAGGATGAAACGACTCATGATTGTGTTACGGTTACAAACGCAACTACGAATGAAATAGCAGATACTCCCATTGAGAATGCAGAATTGGAGTTGTTTGTTGAGGGTTCAGCTCAAGTGATTGAAGGTAACATTACAGCAGCTGCAGTTTTGTGTCAGGGAAGGAAAACCTGGAGTCATGTGTCACACTGTAAAGTTGTTCCCCCACCAACAGGGATAGGGTAGGACTCGAACCAGTGAGGAGCCCAGGAAAGAACTGAATGAAACAGGCATTCGGGGGCCAAACCTGCGGCGAAGATTCCCTTGTAGGCATCCCCATCCACTAGTCCATCCTTACCTCACTGTTTCTTTAGGTGTCACAGGAATTAAGAAATAGGGAAAGAAGGAACAACAATAGCAGACTCCGATTGAACAGATGAGACAAACCTGATGTTTGCTGTCTTTTAGAACAAATACTGCTCTGTTGCAGTTTGTTTTTTCTTTGTGCAGATACCTATTGATGGCTGTCCCCAGACCCATATGCACCGATTCTCACCTGCGTATGAAGCCACAACCTCTGAAGGACAACTAGACCCACTAATGAGTCAACTGTCAAGAAGAAGAAAAGAAAGAAAAAAAAAAATACACAACGCAGAGAATGATCTACGGGAACTTCAGTCTTCCATCAACATGATCAAGACTGCCTTGCTACTACAAGATTGCCTTGCGACATCGCACAAAGTGTAGACTCCAGAAACAACACATTCTTAGAGCTGATGAATATGTCAAGAAACACCTTGTTTGCTGGAAAGAACTTTTGCATGCCACACCTGCCTTCAGTAGGAGCAGGAATCCCATGGGTGGCACATGATGGGAGGAACGTCTGTATATTACAGCCCTGATGTAGTTCCGCAAGTGTCCACTGAAACTTTAGGACAGCTCGTTCAGGCTCTTCTAAGAGCACAACAAGACCAAGAAGTGCTTTAAACGCACACACTTTAAAGAAGTGCTTTAAACGCACTTCCATTGTGCCAGTGCCGAAAAGCTCTAGCCCGAGGTGCCCTAATGACTACCGCCCTGTAGCACTCACACCCATCGTTATGAAGTGCTTTGAGCGGCTGGTCCTGGAACACCTAAAAGACTCTCTACCATCCACATTGGACTCACACCAGTTTGCCTACCGCAGCAATAGGAGCACAGAGGATGCCGTTTCCATGGCACTGCACTCTGTGCTCACCCATCTGGACCATAAGAACACGTATGCACGCATGCTGTTTGTTGACTTCAGCTCAGCATTCAACACTGTCATCCCAACCAAGTTAATTGCCAAACTTGGAGACCTGGGCATCAACACTTCAATGTGTAACTGGATTTTGGACTTCCTAACTGACAGACCCCAGAATGTTCGTTCAGGATTCACCTGCTCCACATCCATCACTCTTAACACTGGTGTACCACAGGGCTGTGTGCTAAGTCCGTTTCTCTACTCCCTCTTCACCTCCGACTGCAAGCCTGTGTATGGATCTAATTCCATCGTCAAGTTTGCGGACGACACTACGGTGATTGGGCTCATCAGCAACAACGATGAGACTGCCTACAGGAAAGAGATCCAGCACCTGGCCACATGGTGCACCGAAAATAACCTGCTCCTCAACACCACCAAAACAAAGGAGCTCATCGTGGACTTCAGGAAGGAGTCAAGAGGCACACACGACACCATCCACATCAATGGAATGGCTGTTGAGCGTGTCTCCAGTTTCAAGTTCCTGGGGACCCACATCTCGGCGGACATGTCGTGGACGACCAACACCTCCAGCCTGGTCAAGAAGGCTCACCAGCGCCTCTTCTTCCTGAGGACACTGAGGAAGAATCAGCTCTCCTCGGCTATCCTGGTGAACTTCTATCGCTGCGCAATAGAAAGCATCCTGACCAACTGTGTGGCAGTGTGGTATGGGAGCTGTTCTGTTGCGGAGCGCAAGGCACTGCAGCGGGTGGTGAAAACTGCCCAGCGCATCACAGGGACTCCACTACCTGCCATCGAGCACATCCAGAGGAAACGCTGCCTGCATCGAGCTCGCAGCATCCTCAAGGACTCCTCTCACCCAGCCCACAGACTGTTTTCTCTCCTGCCCTCCGGCAGGCGTTTCAGGATCCTCCGGACCAGGACCAGCAGACTTAAGAACAGTTTTTTCCCCAGAGCTGTCTCCTTATTGAACTCAAACCCCCGTTGATCCACTTCCCTCATAAACTGCTAACTCTCCTACCTCACACCTACATTCACTTTGTTATTTGCACTACCGACTGTTTATTACAGTAACAACTGTTTACATATGCATCTTGCACTGCCATATCTTAACTGGATTATGCTCATTTGCACTGCCGACTGTATTTATAGTACCAATGTTTACATTTGCATTTTGCACCGTACTTCTAACTGTAATATGCAACCACTTCCCACTGCACTTTACACTTTTTTTTTTTTCAGGATAGCTCTGTCCATAATTTATTGCACTACCCTAATCGACTGCTATTCCTCATATTAGCCTAACATATTATTGTATACCTCTATCTGTAAAATTCTGTTTATAGTAATAGCCATCTGTATATTGTATTCATAGTACATATTCACCTGTAAATTCTGTTTATAGTAATAGCCATCTGTATATTGTATTCATAGTACATATTCACCTGTACATTCTGTTTATAGTAATAGCCATCTGTATATTTATTCACTGTACATATTCACCTGTAAATTCAGTTCTGTTTATAGTAATAACGTCTCTCTATTTATACATATTTATATATATTCAGTACATATCCATGTCCTGCACTTACGCATCCACTGTATATCCTGCACTTGCTGCTATTGCACTTCTGGTTAGACCTAAACTGCATTTCGTTGCCTTGTACTTGTACTTGTGTAATGACAATAAAGTTGAATCTAATCTAATCTAATCTATAGTGTTAACAAAATACCCGGGTGGAAAATAGCAACTTGCTAAAACTAATGCATCTCTCCTTGTTATATACAGGGTTAATGTTTTATTGTGCACTGTCCCTGTTCAAATAAAATAAATAATAATATCAGTAAAACTTCAGTTTATGTTCGCTATTTATACACTTTAATATTGTTCTTTCACTCTAAACAAAGTGCACAATGAAGCAGATTACTTTACATTCACAATTTAAGAAGCTGCGCTTTTCCATTTCTGACTAAATTACAGCAAACAAAATGGAATATAACTCAATATCATTTAATTAGCCAACATTACAGTGCTGATTTCTTGGCAATTAAAACATCAAACAACACTAGAACAATAAATTCATTCAATTATGCCGCGTTTCCACCGCAGGAACTTTACCCCGGAACCAGGAACTTTGGGGGGGAACTCGGTGTGTTTCGACCGCAGGAACTAGGGTCTAAATGAAGTTCCGGGTAAATATTTCCCCCTCCAAACGGCCCTGCTTGCGAGGTGGAACTTTCAAAAGTTCGCGAACTTTCGGGGGTGGGACTTGGGCGCTGAACATGCTGATTGGTTGAGCTCTCGCAGCTATTTTTTTTTCCACCGCCATATTTACAAGTCTTTTGCGAGGTGGGTTCCGTGGGTTTTGCGTTCAGTAAATATTTTTTTTGCAACAATGGAGTTCAACAAAAAATTCGACCGATGGACCGACGACGAGGTTCAGGCTTTATTGAGCATATATGCGGAGGAGGACATCCAGCGGGAACTGAAAACGGCGACCCGCAATGAAAAGGTATACCTGAAGATATCGACTCGGTTCCAGTCACACTGGAAAACAGTGCAGAGAGAAGTTGAAGAAATTAAGACAAGATTACAAGAAATTAAAGGATCATAACAACCGGAGCGGTTCCGACCGGCGGATCAACAAGTGGTATGACCGCCTGGACGCGTTGCTGGGACACAGACCGTCCTTTTCTAGGGCAGCGGTAACGAAAGACTCGGCTAGTGCGTTGTTGGAAACCATCCAGGAATCCGAGTTGGTTGAAGGTAAATATATCATCTTGGGATCATCTATTAAACTCGTTGCAGTGTAACGTTGCAGTAACTTTTTTCAACGTGCTTTTCCAGACGTAACGAGTGGCCCTGATGAATCGCAGGCAACGGAGACCAACGTGTTTTCCCCCGCGGTCACCAGTACGTTATAAAGCTGACAAAAATGTGTATATATTTAAAAACTGATGTGTAATCCTTAATGGTTTTGTTGTTTTTAATTGTAAACTTAAATTGCCCATGATAAAAATTGCACACTGGGCATTGTTCAAGCTGGGCAAACAATTGTTCATTATTTGTAGTGAAAACACTTTAAATAATTAATTGATGGTTTCTATTGTTT
The DNA here is from genome assembly GCF_949357685.1 of Gobio gobio. Lineage (NCBI taxonomy): Eukaryota > Metazoa > Chordata > Actinopteri > Cypriniformes > Gobionidae > Gobio > Gobio gobio. The sequence continues at coordinate 18,143,777 of NC_137116.1, forward strand.
CATGGTTTGCCTTGTGTATTAATTTCCATGTGTTTTTCCTGTGCAATTTTTCTACTTGGAGAAAAGGAAAAGGGACTGTGACTTTCTTGATGGGCCGTCCTGCAGCATGGACAAGAACAGCGAGACCAATATATATATATATATATATAATATATGCAGCTGTTACTGGATAGCCAGGCCGAGGAGAGATGAGGAGGCAAGAGCTGGCATTCCACCAGTCAGAAGCGGAAGAAAGCAGAGGGACTTTCAGACCGGGTTTCTGTCTGTTCTTGGACAGTTTGTCCAGTCGTTCAAGAAGTAGCCACAATGACCAGCCGCTTGAATGAAGCATTTGCACTACCACATTTGTACTTTACATATTGTACATGTTGGCACAGCTCTTGGAAAGGTTACTGAAAAATACACTTTTTTTTATATTGTTGTTTTCACATTTTATATTTTCATTTTATTGTTCTAGTAATTTATTTGTCTTTGCACACTTGTATTTTAATTTTGTAAGAACTGATCTGTCTAAAATAAAGTCAAATGTGTAAAATGTCACTGTGTCTTTAATTTCCACATTCTAACTATATAACCACATTCTAATTGTATTCATATAGTATATGAAGCAAATAAAAGGGCTGCTGCTCGCAAGTCTTTCTGAATATGCACATAAACATATCTAGAAAACCCAAATATTATATTTTTAAATGTATAACTATGTGAATGTAGTATAATAACTTATAACCACAACTTAAGTGAAGCCATAAGTGTGGTCCTGCTTCATTTCAAATTTGAGGAAGAAGTCTCTAAAATTATGCATTTAATGAAGCATATTGTAATACTAGTTTTTTTTTTTTTTTTTTTTTTTGTGAATGTTAAGAGATGTTATTGTGATAAAAAATAAAATACTTGCAGTCTAGTACCTAATCTTTCCACCGCTTAATTCAGTCTATTGTTTTCATTCAATTAACTTTTCACACATCTGTCATGAATGAAACTTCATTATCCTTTTATAGAAAATGTTTTGTTTTGGAATTGAGCTATTACAACACATTCAGATTTTGGATTGCCCATCATCCCATTTTGCATTAAAATGGTCAAACCAGGTGAAAGTGCACGTTTAAATAAACAGTGTTGGTAATGTGTGTACATAATCAGCAAAAGCAGCGCTGCTTGCATCACCTCCACTTGTTATTGTTGCAGACAGTATCGCGCAAAAGTGATTCATGTCCGTCGGTGACTGGGAGGAGCAGCCGCGCGCATTCTCACGACACCGGGCTAATTTGCCTAATCTTCCCGGTACTTTAGACCGCGGTGGAAACGCAGAAAGTAGCAGGTCTGGGGGAGAAAAAGTTCCTGGGAAAAAAGTTCCTGGTACAAATAGTTCCGGGTAATTTCGGTGGAAACGCGGCTTTACTTGTTTTTCTGCTGAAATGATTCCTCTAGAAAACGTTTCACACGGCCGAAGGTACAGTGAATCTGGAAAGTATTCATAGCGCTTCACTTTTTCCACATTTTGTTATGTTACAGCCTTATTCCAAAATGGATTAAATTCATTATTGTTTCCCTCAATTCTACAAGCAAAACCCCATAAAGACAACACAAAAGAAGTTTGTTTGAAATCTTATCAAATTTATTCAAAATAAAAAACAAAGAAAAATTAAAGCTGCTAGCAGCGATGAAAGGGCCCTCGCACATGCACCGCCACCCGGTGGCCTCAGGAAAACAGTGAATAGTGGGCGACATGCATTTAAGCGGGTCAATATAGGAGAAATATGGCAAACTCACTTCAATGTGCCACACTTCCATCTGCCAGCAGGTGGCGCTTCGACTATAACTGAATATTGCCATGAATAGTCTTCAGGTCAGGACTATTATCAAACGTGAAGTTTGAGGCAGATCGGACATTGTATACCTGAGTTACAACAACTTCCTGTTTAATGGCGTAAATCACATACAGTAGCACGTATCAACATGTTGCAAGATTTATTATGTTTCTAGCATGTTTGGGATTTCATGGCATATTTTAAAGTGTTTCTGGGAGTGAATTATAGTATAAAGCATCTCATTTCCTGTTGCCAGCAGGTGGCCCTATGACTAACTGAATATTGGCATGTAGATGTGTTTAGGTCAGGACTCTTATCAAACATGTGAAGTTTGGGCCAGTTCGGACATTGTATGCCTGACTTACTACAGCTTTCTGTGTCATGGCGAAACATCATAATTTGTCAGGCCACCACGGACAAGCCCTTCAGGGAAAACTCAAGATCTTCACAATATAACATCACCAAGGCCTTTAGATTAGACTGACCAAATATGATGTTGATTTGGTTACATCTCAATGAGGAGTTAATCACAGTGTTAAACATGCCATTTCCTGTTGCCCACAGGTGGTGCTATGACTGTCACTGAATATTGGCATGTTGATGTCTTCAGGCAAGGACTCTAATAAAACATGTGAAGTTTGGGGCAGATCAGACATTGTATGTCCGAGTTACAACAATGTCCTGTTTCATGGCAAAACAACGAAATTTCTGAGGCCGCCACGGACACGCCCTTCAGTGAAAACTGAAGATCGTCGCAATTTAACGTTGCAAAGGGCTTTAGATTAGACTGACCAAATATGATGTTGATCTGATAAAATCTCTATGCGGAGTTGATTAAAGTACAACATCTGGAAATGGGAAAATTTGCAACTATTTAGTAAAGAAAAATCAAAATATCTCACTTCCTTTTGGTTTTCAGATTATGTACCAGGAGACTTTTTTGTAGGTATTGGGATGTTACATGTGTCTACCGAATTTCATACCTGTACGTGAAACGTAGCAGGAGGGGCACTTAGTTGAAATGTTGTAGGTGGCGCTATGGAGCCATTTTGCCACGCGTAATTCTGAAACTTATATGTAGATGTCTTCAAGCCAGGACTCTTATCAAACATATGAAGTTTGTGGCAGGTTGGACATTGTATGCCTGACTTACAACAACTTCCTGTTTCATGGCAAAACATCAGATTTTGCGAGGCCGCCACGGACACGCCCTTCAGTGAAAACTCAAGATCTTCGCAATATAACGTTGCAAAGGCCTTAAGATTAGACTGACCAAATAGGATGTTGATCTGATCAAATCTCTATGCGGAGTTGATTAAAGTACAACATCTGGAAATGGGAAAATTTGCAACAATTTAGTAAAGAAAAATCAAAATATCTCACTTCCTGTTGGTTTTCAGATTTCGTTCCAAGAGACTTTTTTGTAGGTATTGGGCTGTTACATATGTCTACCGAATTTCATACCTGTACGTGAAACGTAGCGGGAGGGGCACTTAGTTGAAATGTTGTAGGTGGCGCTATGGAGCCATTTTGCCACGCCTAATTCTGAAACTTATAAGTAGATGTCTTCAGGCCAGGACTCTTATCAAACATGTGAAGTTTGGGGCAGATCGGACATTGTATGCCTGACTTACAACAGCTTCCTGTGTCATGGCGAAACATCAGACTTTGTCAGGCCGCCACGGACACGCCCTTCAGGGAAAACTCAAGATCTTCACAATATAACATCACCAAGGCCTTTAGATTAGACTGACCAAATATGATGTTGATCTGGTTACATCTCAATGAGGAGTTAATCACAGCGTAAAACATGCCATTTCCTGTTGCCCACAGGTGGCGCTATGACTGTCACTGAATATTGGCATATTAATGTCTTCAGGCAAGGACTCTAATAAAACATGTGAAGTTTGGGGCAGATCAGACATTGTATGTCCGAGTTACAACAACTTCCTTTTTCATGGCGAAACATCAGATTTTGCGAGGACGCCACGGACACGCCCGTCAGGGAAAACTCAAGATCTTCGCAATTTAACGTCGCAAAGGCCTTTAGATTAGACTGACCAAATATGATGTTGATCTGATTAAATCTCTAGGAGGAGTTCGTTAAAGTACAACGTCTGGAAACGGCACATTTTGCAACAAAAAATTTAAAATATCTGACTTTCTGTTGGTTTTCAGATTTTGCACGTAGAGACTTTTTTGTAGGTATTGGGCTGTTACATGTGTATACCGAATTTCATAGCTGTACGTGAAACGTAGCGGGAGGGGCACTACGTTAGGTGGCGCTGTCGAGCCATTTTGCCACGCCTAATTCTGAATACCATAACAGACGTAAATTTTCGCCAATTTGGACGAGTTTTGAAAGTTTTGTGAGTTTTCGAGCGTGTTTAGGCCCCCAAAAAAGCGATTCATTTGGGAGAAGAATAATAATAATAATAATAATTAAAGCTGCTAGCAGCGATGAAAGGGCCCTCGCACATGCACCGCCACCCGGTGGCCTAAGGAATACAGTGAATAGTGGGCGACATGCATTTAAGCAGGTCAATATAGGAGAAATATGGCAAACTCACTTCAATGTGCCACACTTCCTTCTGCCTGCAGGTCGCGCTTCGACTATAACTGAATATTGCCATGTAGTATTCAGGTCAGGACTAATATCAAACGTGAAGTTTGAGGCAGATCGGACATTGTATACCTGAGTTACAACAACTTCCTGTTTAATGGCGTAAATCACATACAGTAGCACGTATCCACGTGTTGCAAGATTTATTGTGTTTCTAGCATTTTTGGGATTTCATGGCATATTTAAAAGTGTTTCTGGGAGTGAATTATAGTATAAAGCATGCCATTTCCTGTTGCCAGCAGGTGGCGCTATGACTAACTGAATATTGTCATGTAGATGGGTTTAGGTCAGGACTCTTATCAAACATGTGAAGTTTGGGGCAGTTCGGACATTGTATGCCTGACTTACAACAGCTTCCTGTGTCATGGCGAAACATCAGACTTTGTCAGGCCACCACGGACACGCCCTTCAGGGAAAACTCAAGATCTTCACAATATAACATCACCAAGGCCTTTAGATTAGACTGACCAAATATGATGTTGATCTGATTAAATCTCAATGAGGAGTTAATCACAGCGTAAAACATGCCATTTCCTGTTGCCCACAGATGGCGCCATGACTGTCACTGAATATTGGCATGTTGATGTCTTCAGGCAAGGACTCTAATAAAACATGTGAAGTTTGGGGCAGATCGGACATTTGTATGTCCCAGTTAAAACAACTTCCTGTTTCATGGCAAAACATCAGACTTTGTCAGTCCACCACGGACACGCCCTTCAGGGAAAACTCAAGATCTTCACAATATAACATTACCAAGGCCTTTAGATTAGACTGACCAAATAGGATGTTGATTTGGTTACATCTCAATGAGGAGTTCATCACAGTGTTAAACATGCCATTTCCTGTTGCCCACAGGTGGCGCTATGACTGTCACTGAATATTGGCATGTTGATGTCTTTAGGCAAGGACTCTAATAAAACATGTGAAGTTTGGGGCAGATCGGACATTTGTATGTCCCAGTTAAAACAACTTCCTGTTTCATGGCAAAACATCAGATTTTGCGAGGCCGCCACGGACACGCCCTTCAGTGAAAACTCAAGATCTTCGCAATTTAACGTTGCAAAGGCCTTTAGATTAGACTGACCAAATATGATGTTGATCTGATTAAATCTCTATGCGGAGTTGATTAAAGTACAACATCTGGAAATGGGAAAATTTGCAACAATTTAGTAAAGAAAAATCTAAATATCTCACTTCCTGTTGGTTTTTCAGATTTCGTACCAGGGAACTTTTTTGTAGGTATTGGGCTGTTACATATGTGTACCGAATTTCATACATGTACGTGAAACGTAGCGGGAGGGGCACTTAGTTGAAATGTTGTAGGTGGCGCTATGGAGCCATTTTGCCATGCCTAATTCTGAAATTTATATGTAGATGTCTTCAGGCCAGGACTCTTATCAAACATATGAAGTTTGTGGCAGGTTGGACATTGTATGCCTGACTTACTACAGCTTCCTGTGTCATGGCGAAACATCAGACTTTGTCAGGCCGCCACGGTCACGCCCTTCTGGGAAAACTCAAGATCTTCACAATATAACATCACCAAGGCCTTTAGATTAGACTGACCAAATATGATGTTGATCTGGTTACATCTCAAGGAGGAGTTCATCACAGCGTAAAACATGTAATTTCCTGTTGCCCACAGGTGGCGCTATGACTGTCACTGAATATTGGCATGTTGATGTCTTCAGGCAAGGACTCTAATAAAACATGTGAAGTTTGGGGCAGATCAGACATTATATGTCCGAGTTACAACAACTTCCTTTTTCATGGCGAAACATCAGATTTTGCGAGGCCGCCACGGACACACCCTTCAGGGAAAACTCAAGATCTTCGCAATTTAACGTCGCAAAGGCCTTTAGATTAGACTGACCAAATATGATGTTGATCTGATTAAATCTCTAGGAGGAGTTCGTTAAAGTACAACGTCTGGAAATGGCACATTTTGCAACAAAAAATTAAAAATATCTGACTTCCTGTTGGTTTTCAGATTTTGCACGTAGAGACTTTTTTGTAGGTATTGGGCTGTTACATGTGAATACCGAATTTCATAGCTGTACGTGAAACGTAGCGGGAGGGGCACTACGTTAGGTGGCGCTGTTGAGCCATTTTGCCACGCATAATTCTAAATACCATAACAGACGTAAATTTTCGCCAATTTGGACGAGTTTTGAAAGTTTTGTGAGTTTTCGAGCGTGTTTAGGCCCCCCAAAAAGCGATTCATTTGGGAGAAGAATAATAATAATAATTAAAGCTGCGAGCAGCGATGACGGGCCCAAGCCGGTGGCACCGCCACGCCGGTGGCATCAGCATAACTGTGCACGGCAGGCAATATGCATTTAAACAGGATAATTTTTTTAAATCGCTCGAATATGTCACATTTACCGCAGCAGCTGGTGCCACTATCACCACAAGCCACACCCATGATGTCTTTTAAATGTAGATGATTTTTAATGTCATGGGATGAAATAGATCTCTTTCAAATATGTGAAAAGTTATATTTTCCTGCTCAAAATGTTATAAGTACAGAAGGCCAGTATTTAATTCAAGGTATTTGTATAGTTCTTTTTTTACTTATTCACAAGTGATAGTTATTTGTGATAGTCTATGATATGAAAGGGGTAAATTATCATCATCAAGAGAGAAAGGCACACACACAAACTCACAGGGTGAGAGAGAGACCCCCCACACACACACACACACACCCAGGGTGAGCCTGAGAGTGAGGGGGGAGGGGAAGGACTGAGAGAGAGGCAATCTGCACATTGAACAAGATTCACAAGATTTTAACAACAAAAAGAAATAAAATCTAAATGGTGGGAGAAAGTTTTTTTTACTTCAATCTCTGAAAACATTATTTTGAATATATTTGAAATCACAGAAGTTGGGTAATGAGAATTGTAACTCAAATATAATTTAGAAAACTAGTCCTGTCTGAATAGTGATATGTCAATGAGATCAGCTCGGGCGCGCACACCGTCTATGGGTGATGTCACGTATTTTGCGAAATGCGCAGTTAGGTGATGTGTTGCCCTCCACACGTTGCGAAACAGACTCCGAAATGGGGAAATGTAAATTTGCGGACTCCTGGTTGGAGAAGGATGAGTTTAAACAATGGCCGCAGGGTTTTTCTATGGTTTTTCCTGCATAGCGGCCGCCTCCGTCACATTTCGTGCCACCTCCGTCTGTCGACAAAACTCAAGACAGGCAGTCACTTGCTCAGATTAGGCATGTCGTGGTAATTAAATAATCATCAGAAATATATATTGTCACATGATCTTTCAGCAATCATTATTAGTATTTTATGATTTGCTAGTACAAAGTCATCTAAAGCCATTCCATAGCTGAATGTTTTTCCTCCGGTGTAGCTGTCCATCATTCTCCGTTCAGAATTCAAACTGCGCGTCGCGTTTGGTTACAGTCAGTCAGCTGTTCGGTAAAGCTCACTCCAAGATGATATATTCCCGTTATAATACTTGATATGCAGATAAAATAATTTATCTTCCTGGAGTTTATCTAGCGGTTTCTGAACGATGTTGTGCTCCCTACCCGGGTGACAACACAAGGCATCACACGCAAAATAACCAGAATTTAAAACTGTGAAGAAACCGACCGATATACATAGTAGACTAGGATTTGTGCGCTCAACGCTCATCGTCTCTTTATGCCGTGAACTTTTTAATGTGCACTCGCGGTGCACTGCGCCCTCTGACTCCATGTTGCTTTAAGCGCATCATTCTGCACCCAGGATGCGCATAAGCGCATTGTGCCACGCTTTCATATATTTTCATAGTTTTGTGCACTTAAAGATTATTTAAAAAAATCTTGTTCTCACGTATCTATCATATATTTGTTGCCTCTTTACAGAGCTGCACATTACGTTTACAATAAACTATAAATCTTGAAATGTTATATTATTTGTGTAGGCCCATATAATTATTTACATTAATATATAAATTAAATATAAATTGTTTTTTTTATAAATGTATTTAATAAGAACACAAAGTAATTTGTACCTTTTCATTAACATTTTTAGATTTTATAAAATTAGTCCAGAGATGTTTTTTCAAGAATTACTTTTTGTAATTGCAATTTTTTTAAACTATCCACTAACCTAATTTAATATATATTTTTGTTATAGCTTATGATTATATATTTTTATTTTATTGCTCAACAGTAGTTCTCATCGCTGATGAGGTCTTTAAATATTTTGAGAAGGTCTTAAAAAAGTCTTAAAAAGCTATTAAAATTTACTTCAGGATTCCTGCATATACCCTGCATATGCATCATACGTGATCTTGGCAAACACAGCACATGACGTTTTTATTTAAAATTAGAAAGTTTTAAATTAGTTAAATTAGATTAGTTAAATTTGAAAGTTGTCCGGCTCGAAGAGAGCAATATATGTACGGGGACACATGAAATGTCTACAAATGTATGTCCTCAGAAATCACAGAAGCACACACACACACACACACACACACACACACACACACACACACACACACACACACACACACACACACACACACACACACACACACACACACACACACACACACACACACACACACACACACACACACACACACACACACACACAGACACAGAGAGAGAGAGAGAGAGAGAGAGAGAGAGAGAGAGAGAAACAAGGTTTTTTTTTTATCCTGCTTCAAAACTAACACAATGCTGCCATCTTGTGTTCATTGAGGGAAGGGCAGCACACAAGGGCACAATACATTATACAAAGAAATATTTATAAAATATATATATATTCATCTGAAAAATAGTAGTCATTTTAAATTAATCTAAGTTCAATTACCAAACATACAATCTTAATTTAATTGAAATCAAAATATGATTTTACAAGATATGAGAGAATTTCTGTTCCCCTTTTTTGTCCTTATTTAATCCCTCGGCATGGCAACACCTTTTGAGATATCCAAAATCCGTTCGCATTTTAGCATCTTCCGTATCTTTGTTTCATGTTGACCGAGTTTGGTGGAGATTGAATAAATCGCCTACGAGGAGAACGTAAAAACTCAGAGCCTGAATTATACCAATATTCACGTTCAAACCAAAATATCTGACTTCCTGTTGGTCGGAGCTAATGACTGTAAATTAGAAAGTTGTCCGGCTCGATGAGGTCAATATATATACTGAGTTTGGTGATTGTAGATGAAACGAAGCCCTTCACTTTTGTCAAAAGGTGGCGCTATAGAGCCCCTCATCCCCACCCGTTTCTGAGGCTTTGCCCATGTGTACTGACTAACATCTCTGATGTGTGTGTTAAGTTTCATGCAATTTCAAGCATGCTAAGAGTCTCAAAAACAGCCAAAGACATTATTAAACTTTGACACGTTGCCATGGCAACAGTATTGGAAATTTCAGAAATCCATTCATATGTCTATATCTGCCATGTTTTCACATTATACTGAGGTATTAAAAAGGTATTAAAATTTACTTCAGGATTCCTGCATATACCCTGCATATGAATCATACGTGATCTTGGCAAACACAGCACATGACGTTTTTATTTAAAATTAGAAAGTTTTAAATTAGTTAAATTAGATTAGTTAAATTAGAAATTTGTCCGGCTCGAGGAGAACAATATATGTACGGGGACACATGAAATGTCTACAAATAAGATGGTGATTCAAAGCATTTTTGAAAGTGACACACTTCCTGCTGCCAGTTGGTGGCCACACACACACACACACACACACATACACACACACACACACAGACAAACCCATTAGAGAGAAAGAGAGATGGAATTTTTTTTTATCCTGTTTCAAAACTAACACAATGCTGCCATCTTGTGTTCATTGAGGGGAGAGCAGCACACACTGACACAGATTAGATTATTCAAATAAATATTTAAATAAATAAATATATTGATCTGAAAAATAGTATAGTCCTTTTAAATTAATCCAAGTTCAATTACCGAACATACGATCTTAATTTAATTTAAATCAAAATATTATTTTACAAAATATGAGACAATTTCTGTTCCCCTTTTTTTGTCCTTATTTAATCCCTCGCCATGGCAACACCGTTTGAGATATCCAATATCCGTTCACATTTTAGCATCTTCCGTATCTTTGTTTCATGTTGACCGAGTTTGGTGGAGATTGAATAAATCGCCTACGAGGAGAACGTAAAAACTCAGACCCTGAATTATAAAAATTTTCACCTTCAAACCAAAATATCTGACTTCCTGTTGGTCGGAGCTAATGACTGTAAATTAGAAAGTTGTCCGGCTCGAAGAGAACAATATATGTAACGAGTTTGGTGACTGAAGATAAAACTAACCCCCCCACTTTTGTCAAAAGGTGGCGCTAGAGAGCCCCTCATCCCCGCCCGTTTCTGAGGCTTTGCCCATGTGTACTGACTGACATCTCTGATGTGTGTGTAGAGTTTCAAGCAGTTTCAAGCAATTTCAAGCATGCTAAGAGCCTCAAAACAGCCAAAAGATTATTAAACTTTGACACGTTGCCATGGCAACAGTATTTGAAATTTCAGGAATCCATTTCATAAGTCTCTATCTGTCATGTTTTCACATTATACTGATGAAGTTTGAAATAAATCGGGTCAAAATAAAATGGTGATTCAAAGCATTTTTGAAAGTGACACACTTCCTGCTGCCAGTTGGTGGCGCTATAACTTTGACTCACAAAAGTCATATCCATGTGATCAGCTTCTTACAACGAACACACAGCTGAAGTTTCATCCAAATCAGTCCATGTTTGCAAAAGTTAAAATACACTTCCTGTTTCCCTTTTCTCGCCATATATTCGTTGCTTCGCCACGGCCAAACCATTTGAGATATCAAAAATCCGCTCGCAATTTAGCATCCTGGATATGTTCACTTCATGCTGACTGAGTTTGGCAATGATCGAAACAATGGCCTCGGAGGAGTATATTAAATTCCAGAGCATGCGTTTTCCAAACAACCCATAATAGCTCACTTCCTGTTGGGCTGACGCATAACTATGAGCACGAAAGTTGTTCGGCCCGATGAGGTCTATATGTGTACCGAGTTTCATACATGTACGTGCAAGTGTGTTTGATATATGGACCAAGTTTTCAGACCCCACTTTAGGGGGCGCTGTCGAGCCCCCCTGCCACGCCCGGGTACCAGCTTCAGCCCGGCTCTGATGGCCGCGCATTCCGACGCCTGTGCGAAGTTTCAAGAGTTTTCGAGCATGTTAAGTGCCCCAAAAGTACCCGAGAAGTCGAAAAAAAACAAAAAAAACAACAAAAAAAAACAAAGAATAATCCTTAGGGGAACAATAGGGCTCTGCGCCCTTTGGGCTTGGGCCCTAATTAAAGCTGCTAGCAGCGATGAAAGGGCCCTCGCACATGCACCGCCACCCGGTGTTCTCAGGAATACAGTGAATATTGGGTGACATGCATTTAAGCGGGTCAATATAGGAGAAATATGGCAAACTCACTTCAATGTGTCACACTTCCTTCAGCCTGCAGGTCGCACTTCGACTATAAATGAATATTGCCATGTAGAGTCTTCGGGTCAGGACTATTATCAAACGTGAAGTTTGAGGCAGATCGGACATTGTATACCTGAGTTACAACAACTTCCTGTTTAATGGCGTAAATCACATACAGTAGCACGTATCCACGTGTTGCAAGATTTATTGTGTTTCTAGCATTTTTGGGATTTCATGGCATATTTTAAAGTGTTTCTGGGAGTGAATTATAGTATAAAGCATGCCATTTCCTGTTGCCAGCAGGTGGCGCTATGACTAACTGAATATTGGCATGTAGATGGGTTTAGGTCAGGACTCTTATCAAACATAAGAAGTTTGGGGCAGTTCGGACATTGTATGCCTGACTTACAACAGCTTCCTTTGTCATGGCGAAACATCAGACTTTGTCAGGCCACCACGGACACGCCCTTCAGGGAAAACTCAAGATCTTCACAATATAACATCACCAAGGCCTTTAGATTAGACTGACCACATATGATGTTGATCTCAATGAGGAGTTAATCACAGCGTAAAACATGCCATTTCCTGTTGCCCACAGGTGGCGCTATGACTGTCACTGAATATTGGCATGTAGATGTCTTCAGGCAAGGACTCTAATAAAACATGTGAAGTTTGGGGCAGATCAGACATTGTATGTCCGAGTTACAACAATGTCCTGTTTCATGGCGAAACAACAAAATTTCTGAGGCCGCCACAGACACGCCCTTCAGTGAAAACTCAAGATCTTCGCAATTTAACGTTGCAAAGGCCTTTAGATTAGACTGACCAAATATGATGTTGATCTGATTAAATCTATATGCGGAGTTGATTAAAGTACAACATCTGGAAATGGGAAAATTTGCAACAATTTAGTAAAGAAAAATCAAAATATCTCACTTCCTGTTGGTTTTCAGATTTCGTACCAGGGAACTTTTTTGTAGGTATTGGGCTGTTACATGTGTGTACCGAATTTCATACCTGTACGTGAAACGTAGCGGGAGGGGCACTTAGTTGAAATGTTGTAGGTGGCGCTATGGAGCCATTTTGCCACGCCTAATTCTGAAACTTATATGTAGATGTCTTCAGGCCAGGACTCTTATCAAACATGTGAAGTTTGTGGCAGGTTGGACATTGTATGCCTGACTTACAACAACTTCCTGTTTCATGGCAAAACATCAGATTTTGCGAGGCCGCCATGGACACGCCCTTCAGGGAAAACTCAAGAGCTTCGCAATTTAACGTTGCAAAGGCCTTTAAATTAGACTGACCAAATATGATGTTGATCTGATTAAATCTATATGCGGAGTTGATTAAAGTACAACATCTGGAAATGGGAAAATTTGCAACAATTTAGTAAAGAAAAATCAAAATATCTCACTTCCTGTTGGTTTTCAGATTTCGTACCAAGAGACTTTCTTGTAGGTATTGTGCTGTTACATATGTCTACCGAATTTCATACCTGTACGTGAAACGTAGCGGGAGGGGCACTTAGTTGAAATGTTGTAGGTGGCGCTATGGAGCCATTTTGCCACGCCTAATTCTGAAATTTATATGTAGATGTCTTCAGGCCAGGACTCTTATCAAACATGTGAAGTTTGGGGCAGATCGGACATTGTATGCCTGACTTACAACAGCTTCCTCTGTCATGGCGAAACACCAGACTTTGACAGGCCTCCACGGACACGCCCTTCAGGGAAAACTCAAGATCTTCACAATATAACATCACCAAGGCCTTTAGATTAGACTGACCAAATATGATGTTGATCTGATTAAATCTCTAGGAGGAGTTAATCACAGCGTAAAACATGCCATTTCCTGTTGCCCACAGGTGGCGCTATGACTGTCACTAAATATTGGCATGTTGATGTTTTCAGGCAAAGACTCTAATAAAACATGTGAAGTTTGGGGCAGATCGGACATTGTATGTCCGAGTTACAACAACTTCCTTTTTCATGGCGAAACATCAGATTTGGCGAGACCGCCACGGACACACCCTTCAGGGAAAACTCAAGATCTTCGCAATTTAACGTCGCAAAGGCCTTTAGATTAGACTGACCAAATATGATGTTGATCTGATTAAATCTCTAGGAGGAGTTCGTTAAAGTACAACGTCTGGAAATGGCACATTTTGCAACAAAAAATTAAAAATATCTGACTTCCTGTTGGTTTTCAGATTTTGCATGTAGAGACTTTTTTGTAGGTATTGGGCTGTTACATGTGAATACCGAATTTCATAGCTGTACGTGAAACGTAGCGAGAGGGGCACTACGTTAGGTGGCGCTGTCGAGCCATTTTGCCACGCCTAATTCTGAATACCATAACAGACGTAAATTTTCGCCAATTTGGACGAGTTTTGAAAGTTTTGTGAGTTTTCGAGCGTGTTTAGGCCCCCAAAAAAGCAATTCATTTGGGAGAAGAAGAAGAAGAATAATAATAAAAAACTTTCGAAATCCAATAGGGTCCTCACACCATCGGTGCTCGGGCCCTAAATATAGCTGCAAGCAGCAATACCGGGGCCAAGCGCAAAGAAGAAGACAAGACATGCCAAAATGGCTGGCAGTGTCAGATCAACTGGAGCAATGAGCAATTAATCACGTTTTAAGATGATTTTAGGCAAAAGGCTGAAAAATGCATTGTAGTCTGACAGTGTCAGACCAACTGCAACAATGAACAATTATACAGTTTAAGAAGATTAGGCAAAATGGCTGAAATATCATATATAGAGTCACTGATAATATAAGTTGATGGTTTATCACTTTTGACCAATAGGTGGCGCATTACGAAATTGATATGGTGTGGTCAGAATAAGGGAACAATGACACATGCAAAGTTTGATACCAATATGTCAAAGCATTGCAGAGATACAGCCTCAAGAGTCATTTTGGCATCATGCCTCAAATTCGTCGCTGCGGTTTACAAAAACGGTTTCATCTATTGATGCAAAATCCCTAACTTTTTGTTGACACAGTCTGAAGATGATACGATTCGATTTTGGTGGAAATCGGACAAACGGTCTAGGATGAGTTTGAAAAAGTAGATTTTGATCAAATAAGAACATTGAGGACAGGATGTTTGACCAAATATGGCAAAATTAGTATCTATGTTCTCGGCATGAGCCAATACATGTATTATGACCAGTTTCATCAAACTAGGCTAATTTAATCAAAAGTTATTAGCATTTTTGTAAATTTTGTTATAACCTTTGACCACAAGGTGGCACTACCCCAAAACTTTTTGAGTACCTTCAAAGCATGGTGCGGAAGACACATACCAAGTTTCGTAACGATAGACTAATGCGTTTGTTAAATATAGTATTTTAGCACATCATTCAAAATGGCCGACAGCCAAAATGGCCGATATGGTAAAATTGAATATCAGACAACTCGGCATGCCGTCCTGAATCTAACGAAACACCTTTTATGATTTTTGGACAAACGGTTCAAAAGTCAAAAGCAAAAATAGCCATTTTTTGTATCTCCGAACCAGTAGGTGGTGCTGTGCTGAAATACTGCATGTTGCCTCAGGTCATGCTTGTGATGACATGTACCAAGATTGGTTTGAATACGATAAAGCGTTGCGGATATATAGCCTTATGAGTGTTTTTGCAACCGCTACGTAAAATTTGTGTGCACGTTTATCAAAAACGATTTGACGAATCAACTTGATTTGCAAGATTTTTTGTCAGCATGGTCTGAAGATGATCTGGTTCAATTTTCGTGCAAATCGGACAAACCGTCTAGGACGAGTTCGCAAAAGTAGGTTTTTTGGAAAATTAAATATGGCGGGGAAATTATCATGACCGAAAATGACGTCATAGGATGCAATTGAATCGGCATGAGCCAATGAATGTATTATGACCAGTTTCATTATACTAAGCTAATTAAATCAAAAGTTATTAGCATTTTTGTCAAGTTTGTTATAACTTTTGACCACAAGGTGGCACTGCCCCAAAACTTTTTGAGTACCTTCAGGGCATGGAGTGGAAGTCACATACCGAGTTTAGTAACAATACACTAATGCATTTGTAAAATATAGCATTTTAGCACATAATTCAAAATGGCCGACAGCCAAAATGGCCGATATGGTAAAATTGAATATCAGACGACTCGGCATGCCGTCCTGAATCTAACGAGACCACTTTTATGATTTTTGGACAAACTGTTCAAAAGTTATAAGCAAAAACAGCCATTTTTTGTATCTCCGGACCAGTAGGTGGCGCTGCCCCGAGACACTGCATGTTGCCTCAAGTCATGCTTGTGATGACATGTACCAAGTTTGGTTTGAATACGATAAAGCGTTGCGGAGATATTGCCTTAAGAGTGCTTTTGCAACCGCTACGTAAAATTTGTTTGCGCGTTTATCGCAAATGATTTGACGAATCAACTTGATTTGCAAGATTTTTTGTCAACATGGTCTGAAGATGATCTGGTTCAATTTTCGTGCAAATCGGATGAACCGTCTAGGACGAGTTCGCAAAAGTAGGTTTTTCGGTTAATTAAAAATGGCGGGAAAATTATTATGACGGAAAATGACGTCATAGGGTGCAATCGAATTGTCTTGAGCCAAGGAATCAGAGGAAAAAAGAATTTCGTTTCTAGCCCTTATGGTTCAAAAGTTATTAGCATAAACATGAGTCTAATTTTGGACTGATGGTGGCGCTAGAGGGATTGAGTTAGAGACTCAAAATTTGCTATGGTGACATTTCAGACTGTCCTCTATTAGTGTGCCAAATTTCATAACTTTTTACCATACGGTTCTATGGGCTGCCATAGACTTCGTGGCGGAAGAAGAAGAAGATGAAATATAGCTGCAAGCAGCAATACCGGGGCCAAGCGCAAAGAAGAAGACAAGACATGCCAAAATGGCTGGCAGTGTCAGATCAACTGGAGCAATGAGCAATTAATCACATTTTAAGATGATTTTAGGCAAAAGGCTGAAAAACGCATTGTAGTCTGAGAGTGTCAGACCAACTGCAACAATTAACAATTATACAGTTTAAGAAGATTAGGCAAAATGGCTGAAATATCATATATTGAGTCACTGATAATGTAAGTTAATGGTTTATCACTTTTGACCAATAGGTGGCACAGATACGAAATTGATGTGGTGTGGTCAGAATAAGGGAACAATGACACATGCAAAGTTTGATGCCAATATGTCAAAGCATTGCAGAGACACAGCCTCAAGAGTAATTTTGGCATAATGGCTCAACTTCGTCGCTGCGGTTTACAAAAACGGTTTCATCTATTGATGCAAAATCCCTAACTTTTTGTTGACACAGTCTGAAGATGATACGATTCGATTTTGGTGGAAATTGGACAAACGGTCTAGGATGAGTTTGAAAAAGTAGGTTTTGATCAAATAAGAACATTGAGGACAGGATGTTTGACCAAATATGGAAAAATTTGTATCTCTGTTCTCGGCATGAGCCAATGACTGTATTATGACCAGTTTCATTAAACTAGGCTAATTTAATCAAAAGTTATTAGCATGTTTGTAAATTTTGTTATAACCTCTGACCACAAGGTGGCACTGCCCCAAAACGTTTTGAGTACCTTCAAAGCATGGTGCGGAAGACATGATTTTTGGACAAACAGTTCAAAAGTTATAAGCAAAAATAGCCATTTTTTGTATCTCCGGACCAGTAGGTGGCGCTGCGCCGAAACGCTGCATGTTGCTTCAGGTCATGCTTGTGATGACATATACCAAGATTGGTTTGAATACGATAAAGCGTTGTGGAGATATAGGCTTATGAGTGTTTTTGCAACCGCTACGCAAAATTTGTGTGCGCGTTTATCGAAAACGATTTGACAAATCAACTTGATTTGCAAGATTTTTTGTCAGCATGGTCTGAAGATGATCTGGTTCAATTTTCGTGCAAATCGGACAAACCGTCTAGGACGAGTTCGTAAAAGTAGGTTTTTTGGAAAATTAAAAATGGCGGGGAAATTATCATGACCGAAAATGACATCATAGGTTGCAATTGAATCGGCATGAGCCAATGACTCTATTATGACCAGTTTCAATATACTAGGCTAATTTAATCAAAAGTTATTAGCATTTTTGTCAAGTTTGTTATATCTTTTGACCACAAGGTGGCACTGCCCTAAAACTTTTTGAGTACCTTCAGGGCATAGCAAGGAAGTCACATACCGAGTTTAGTAACAATATACTAATGCATTTGTAAAATATCGCATTTTTTGACAAAATTCAAAATGGCCGACAGCCAAAATGGCCGATATGGTAAAATTGAATATCAGACGACTCGGCATGCCGTCCTGAATGTAACGAGACCACTTTTATGATTTTTGGACAAACAGTTCAGAAGTTATAAGCAAAAATAGAAATTTTTCGTATCTCCGGACCAGTAGGTGGCGCTGCGCCGAAACGCTGTATGTTGCCTCAAGTCATGCTTGTGATGACATGTACCAAGTTTGGTTTACATACGATAAAGCGTTGCGGAGATATTGCCTTAAGAGTGTTTTTGCAACCGCTACGTAAAATTTGTTTGCGCGTTTATCGCAAATGATTTGACGAATCAACTTGATTTGCAAGATTTTTTGTCAGCATGGTCTGAAGATGATCTGGATCAATTTTCGTGCAAATCGGATGAACCGTCTAGGACGAGTTCGTAAAAGTAGGTTTTTCGGAAAATTAAAAATGGCGGGAAAATTTTTATGACGGAAAATGACGTCATAGGGTGCAATCGAATCGTCTCGAGCCAAGGAATCAGAGGAAAAAAGAATTTTGTTTCTAGCCCTTATGGTTCAAAAGTTATTAGCATAAACATGAGTCAAATTTTGGACTGATGGTGGCGCTAGAGGGATTGAGTTTGAGACTCCAAATTTGCTACGGTGACATTTCAGACTGTCCTCTATTAGTGTGCCAAATTTCACAACTTTTTACCATACGGTTCTATGAGCTGCCATAGACTTCGTGGCGGAAGAAGAAGAAGAAGAAGATGAAATATAGCTGCAAGCAGCAATACCGGGGCCAAGCGCAAAGAAGAAGACAAGACATGCCAAAATGGCTGGCAGTGTCAGATCAACTGGAGCAATGAGCAATTAATCACGTTTTAAGATGATTTTAAGCAAAAGGCTGAAAATGCATTGTAGTCTGAGAGTGTCAGACCAACTGCAACAATTAACAATTATACAGTTTAAGAAGATTAGGCAAAATGGCTGAAATATCATATATTGAGTCACTGATAATGTAAGTTAATGGTTTATCACTTTTGACCAATAGGTGGCACAGTTACGAAATTGATGTGGTGTGGTCAGAATAAGGGAACAATGACACATGCAAAGTTTGATGCCAATATGTCAAAGCATTGCAGAGATACAGCCTCAAGAGTAATTTTGGCATAATGGCTCAACTTCGTCGCTGCGGTTTACAAAAACGGTTTCATCTATTGATGCAAAATCCCTAACTTTTTGTTGACACAGTCTGAAGATGATACGATTCGATTTTGGTGGAAATTGGACAATCAGTCTAGGATGAGTTTGAAAAAGTAGGTTTTGATCAAATAAGAACATTGAGGACAGGATGTTTGACCAAATATGGAAAAATTAGTATCTATGTTCTCGGCATGAGCCAATGACTGTATTATGACCAGTTTCATTAAACTAGGCTAATTTAATCAAAAGTTATTAGCATGTTTGTAAATTTTGTTATAACCTCTGACCACAAGGTGGCACTGCCCCAAAACGTTTTGAGTACCTTCAAAGCATGGTGCGGAAGACATGATTTTTGGACAAACAGTTCAAAAGTTATAAGCAAAAATAGCCATTTTTTGTATCTCCGGACCAGTAGGTGGCGCTGCGCCGAAACGCTGCATGTTGCTTCAGGTCATGATTGTGATGACATATACCAAGATTGGTTTGAATACGATAAAGCGTTGTGGAGATATAGGCTTATGAGTGTTTTTGCAACCGCTACGCAAAATTTGTGTGCACGTTTATCGAAAACGATTTGACAAATCAACTTGATTTGCAAGATTTTTTGTCAGCATGGTCTGAAGATGATCTGGTTCAATTTTCGTGCAAATCGGACAAACCGTCTAGGACGAGTTCGTAAAAGTAGGTTTTTTGGAAAATTAAAAATGGCGGGGAAATTATCATGACCGAAAATGACATCATAGGTTGCAATTGAATCGGCATGAGCCAATGACTCTATTATGACCAGTTTCAATATACTAGGCTAATTTAATCAAAAGTTATTAGCATTTTTGTCAAGTTTGTTATATCTTTTGACCACAAGGTGGCACTGCCCTAAAACTTTTTGAGTACCTTCAGGGCATAGCAAGGAAGTCACATACCGAGTTTAGTAACAATATACTAATGCATTTGTAAAATATAGCATTTTTTGACAAAATTCAAAATGGCCGACAGCCAAAATGGCCGATATGGTAAAATTGAATATCAGACGACTCGGCATGCCGTCCTGAATGTAACGAGACCACTTTTATGATTTTTGGACAAACAGTTCAGAAGTTATAAGCAAAAATAGCAATTTTTCGTATCTCCGGACCAGTAGGTGGCGCTGCGCCGAAACGCTGCATGTTGCCTCAAGTCATGCTTGTGATGACATGTACCAAGTTTGGTTTGAATACGATAAAGCGTTGCGGAGATATTGCCTTAAGAGTGTTTTTGCAACCGCTACGTAAAATTTGTTTGCGCGTTTATCGCAAATGATTTGACGAATCAACTTGATTTGCAAGATTTTTTGTTAGCATGGTCTGAAGATGATCTGGTTCAATTTTCGTGCAAATCGGATGAACCGTCTAGGACGAGTTCGTAAAAGTAGGTTTTTCGGAAAATTAAAAATGGCGGGAAAATTTTTATGACGGAAAATGACGTCATAGGGTGCAATCGAATCGTCTTGAGCCAAGGAATCAGAGGAAAAAAGAATTTTGTTTCTAGCCCTTATGGTTAAAAAGTTATTAGCATAAACATGAGTCAAATTTTGGACTGATGGTGGCGCTAGAGGGATTGAGTTAGAGACTCCAAATTTGCTATGGTGACTTGTCAGACTGTCCTCTATGAGTGTGCCAAATTTCACAACTTTTTACCATACGGTTCTATGGGCTGCCATAGACTTCGTGGCGGAAGAAGAAGAAGAAGAAGAAGATGAATAATAATAATAAGAACGGGAACGGTTTCAATAGGTGCCTTCGCACCTTCGGTGCTTGGCCCCTAAATATAGCTGCAAGCAGCAATACCGGGGCCAAGCGCAAAGAAGAAGACAAGACATGCCAAAATGGCTGGCAGTGTCAGATCAACTGGAGCAATGAGCAATTAATCACGTTTTAAGATGATTTTAGGCAAAAGGCTGAAAATGCATTGTAGTCTGAGAGTGTCAGACCAACTGCAACAATTAACAATTATACAGTTTAAGAAGATTAGGCAAAATGGCTGAAATATCATATATAGAGTCACTGATAATATAAGTTAATGGTTTATCACTTTTGACCAATAGGTGGCACAGTTACGAAATTGATGTGGTGTAGTCAGAATAAGGGAACAATGACACATGCAAAGTTTGATGCCAATATGTCAAAGCATTGCAGAGATACAGCCTCAAGAGTCATTTTGGCATCATGGCTCAACTTCGTCACTGCGGTTTACAAAAACAGTTTCATCTATTGATGCAAAATCCCTAACTTTTTGTTGACATAGTCTGAAGATGATACGATTCGATTTTGGTGGAAATTGGATAAACGGTCTAGGATGAGTTTGAAAAAGTAGGTTTTGATCAAATAAGAACATTGAGGACAGGATGTTTGACCAAATATGGCAAAATTAGTATCTTTGTTCTCGGCATGAGCCAATAAATGTATTATGACCAGTTTCATTAAACTAGGCTAATTTAATCAAAAGTTATTAGCATGTTTGTAAATTTTGTTATAACCTCTGACCACAAGGTGGCACTGCCCCAAAAGTTTTTGAGTACATTCAAAGCATGGTGCGGAAGACCCATACCAAGTTTCGTAACGATAGACTAATGCGTTTGTAAAATATAGTATTTTAGCACATAATTCAAAATGGCCGAGAGCCAAAATGGCCGATATGGTAAAATTGAATATCAGACAACTCTGAATACCGTCCTGAATCTAACGAGACAACTTTTATGATTTTTGGACAAACAGTTCAAAAGTTATAAGCAAAAATAGCCATCTTTTGTATCTCCGGACCAGTAGGTGGCGCTGCGCCGAAACGCTGCAAGTTGCCTCAAGTCATGCTTGTGATGACATGTACCAAGTTTGGATTGAACACGATAAAGCATTGTGGAGATATAGCCTTATGAGTGTTTTTGCAACCGTTACGTAAAATTTGTGTGCACGTTTATCAAAAACGATTTGACGAATCAACTTGATTTGCAAGATTTTTTGTCAGCATGGTCTGAAGATGATCTGGTTCAATTTCCGTGCAAATCGGACAAACCGTCTAGGACGAGTTCCCAAAAGTAGGTTTTTTGGAAAATTAAATATGGCGGGGAAATTATCATGACCGAAAATGACGTCATAGGATGCAATTGAATCGGCATGAGCCAATGAATGTATTATGACCAGTTTCATTATACTAAGCTAATTAAATCAAAAGTTATTAGCATTTTTGTCAAGTTTGTTATAACTTTTGACCACAAGGTGGCACTGCCCCAAAACTTTTTGAGTACCTTCAGGGCATGGAGTGGAAGTCACATACCGAGTTTAGTAACAATACACTAATGCATTTGTAAAATATAGCATTTTAGCACATAATTCAAAATGGCCGACAGCCAAAATGGCCGATATGGTAAAATTGAATATCAGACGACTCGGCATGCCGTCCTGAATCTAACGAGACCACTTTTATGATTTTTGGACAAACGGTTCAAAAGTTATAAGCAAAAACAGCCATTTTTTGTATCTCCGGACCAGTAGGTGGCGCTGCGCCGAGACACTGCATGTTGCCTCAAGTCTTGCTTGTGATGACATGTACCAAGTTTGGTTTGAATACGATAAAGCATTGCGGAGATATTGCCTTAAGAGTGCTTTTGCAACCGCTACGTAAAATTTGTTTGCGCGTTTATTACAAATGATTTGACGAATCAACTTGATTTGCAAGATTTTTTGTCAGCATGGTCTGAAGATGATCTGGTTCAATTTTCGTGCAAATCGGATGAACCGTCTAGGACGAGTTCGCAAAAGTAGGTTTTTCGGTTAATTAAAAATGGCGGGAAAATTATTATGACGGAAAATGACGTCATATGGTGCAATCGAATTGTCTTGAGCCACGGAATCAGAGGAAAAAAGAATTTTGTTTCTAGCCCTTATGGTTCAAAAGTTATTAGCATAAACATGAGTCTAATTTTGGACTGATGGTGGCGCTAGAGGGATTGAGTTAGAGACTCAAAATTTGCTATGGTGACATTTCAGACTGTCCTCTATGAGTGTGCCAAATTTCATAACTTTTTACCATACGGTTCTATGGGCTGCCATAGACTTCGTGGCGGAAGAAGAAGAAGAAGAAGATGAATAAATATAGCTGCAAGCAGCAATACCGGGGCCAAGCGCAAAGAAGAAGACAAGACATGCCAAAATGGCTGGCAGTGTCAGATCAACTGGAGCAATGAGCAATTAATCACGTTTTAAGATGATTTTAAGCAAAAGGCTGAAAATGCATTGTAGTCTGAGAGTGTCAGACCAACTGCAACAATTAACAATTATACAGTTTAAGAAGATTAGGCAAAATGGCTGAAATATCATATATTGAGTCACTGATAATGTAAGTTAATGGTTTATCACTTTTGACCAATAGGTGGCACAGATACGAAATTGATGTGGTGTGGTCAGAATAAGGGAACAATGACACATGCAAAGTTTGATGCCAATATGTCAAAGCATTGCAGAGATACAGCCTCAAGAGTAATTTTGGCATAATGGCTCAACTTCGTCGCTGCGGTTTACAAAAACGGTTTCATCTATTGATGCAAAATCCCTAACTTTTTGTTGACACAGTCTGAAGATGATACGATTCGATTTTGGTGGAAATTGGACAAACGGTCTAGGATGAGTTTGAAAAAGTAGGTTTTGATCAAATAAGAACATTGAGGACAGGATGTTTGACCAAATATGGAAAAATTAGTATCTCTGTTCTCGGCATGAGCCAATGACTGTATTATGACCAGTTTCATTAAACTAGGCTAATTTAATCAAAAGTTATTAGCATGTTTGTAAATGTTGTTATAACCTCTGACCACAAGGTGGCACTGCCCCAAAACGTTTTGAGTACCTTCAAAGCATGGTGCGGAAGACATGATTTTTGGACAAACAGTTCAAAAGTTATAAGCAAAAATAGCCATTTTTTGTATCTCCGGACCAGTAGGTGGCGCTGCGCCGAAACGCTGCATGTTGCTTCAGGTCATGCTTGTGATGACATATAGCAAGATTGGTTTGAATACGATAAAGCGTTGTGGAGATATAGGCTTATGAGTGTTTTTGCAACCGCTACGCAAAATTTGTGTGCGCGTTTATCGAAAACGATTTGACAAAT
Organism: Gobio gobio; assembly: GCF_949357685.1. Lineage (NCBI taxonomy): Eukaryota > Metazoa > Chordata > Actinopteri > Cypriniformes > Gobionidae > Gobio > Gobio gobio. The sequence goes on from NC_137116.1 coordinate 18,168,231, forward strand.
CAACTTGATTTGCAAGATTTTTTGTCAGCATGGTCTGAAGATGATCTGGTTCAATTTTCGTGCAAATCGGACAAACCGTCTAGGACGAGTTCGTAAAAGTAGGTTTTTAGGAAAATTAAAAATGGCGGGGAAATTATCATGACCGAAAATGACATCATAGGTTGCAATTGAATCGGCATGAGCCAATGACTCTATTATGACCAGTTTCAATATACTAGGCTAATTTAATCAAAAGTTATTAGCATTTTTGTCAAGTTTGTTATATCTTTTGACCACAAGGTGGCACTGCCCTAAAACTTTTTGAGTACCTTCAGGGCATAGCAAGGAAGTCACATACCGAGTTTAGTAACAATATACTAATGCATTTGTAAAATATAGCATTTTTTGACAAAATTCAAAATGGCCGACAGCCAAAATGGCCGATATTGTAAAATTGAATATCAGACGACTCGACATGCCGTCCTGAATGTAACGAGACCACTTTTATGATTTTTGGACAAACAGTTCAGAAGTTATAAGCAAAAATAGCAATTTTTCGTATCTCCGGACCAGTAGGTGGCGCTGCGCCGAAACGCTGTATTTTGCCTCAAGTCATGCTTGTGATGACATGTACCAAGTTTGGTTTGAATACGATAAAGCGTTGCGGAGATATTGCCTTAAGAGTGTTTTTGCAACCGCTACGTAAAATTTATTTGCGCGTTTATCGCAAATGATTTGACGAATCAACTTGATTTGCAAGATTTTTTGTCAGCATGGTCTGAAGATGATCTGGTTCAATTTTCGTGCAAATCGGATGAACCGTCTAGGACGAGTTCGTAAAAGTAGGTTTTTCGGAAAATTCAAAATGGCGGGAAAATTTTTATGACGGAAAATGACGTCATAGGGTGCAATCGAATCGTCTTGAGCCAAGGAATCAGACGAAAAAAGAATTTTGTTTCTAGCCCTTATGGTTCAAAAGTTATTAGCATAAACATGAGTCAAATTTTGGACTGATGGTGGCGCTAGAGGGATTGAGTTTGAGACTCCAAATTTGCTACGGTGACATTTCAGACTGTCCTCTATTAGTGTGCCAAATTTCACAACTTTTTACCATACGGTTCTATGGGCTGCCATAGACTTCGTGGCGGAAGAAGAAGAAGAAGAAGAAGAAGAAGAAGAAGAAGATGAATAATAATAATAAGAACGGGAACGGTTTCAATAGGTGCCTTCGCACCTTCGGTGCTTGGCCCCTAATAATAATAATAATAGGAACGGGAACGGTTTCAATAGGTGCCTTCGCACCTTCGGTGCTTGGCCCCTAATAAATATAGCTGCAAGCAGCAATACCGGGGCCAAGCGCAAAGAAGAAGACAAGACATGCCAAAATGGCTGGCAGTGTCAGATCAACTGCATCAATGAGCAATTAATCACATTTTAAGATGATTTTAGGCAAAAGGCTGAAAAATGCATTGTAGTCTGAGAGTGTCAGACCAACTGCAGCAATGAACAATTATACAGTTTAAGAAGATTAGGCAAAATGGCTGAAATATCATTTATTGAGTCACTGATGATGTAAGTTAATGGTTTATCACTTTTGACCAATAGGTGGCACAATTACGAAATTGATGTGGTGTGGTCAGAATAAGGGAACAATGACACATGCAAAGTTTGATGCCAATATGTCAAAGCATTGCAGAGATACAGCCTCAAGAGTCATTTTGGCATCATGGCTCAACTTCGTCGCTGCGGTTTACAAAAACGGTTTCATCTATTGATGCAAAATCCCTAACTTTTTGTTGACACAGTCTGAAGATGATACGATTCGATTTTAGTGGAAATTGGACAAATGGTTTGAAAAAGTAGGTTTTGATCAAATAAGAACATTGAGGACAGGATGTTTGACCAAATATGGCAAAATTAGTATCTATGTTCTTGGCATGAGCCAATAAATGTATTATGACCAGTTTCATTAAACTAGACTAATTTAATCAAAAGTTATTAGCATGTTTGTAAATTTTGTTATAACCTCTGACCACAAGGTGGCACTGCCCCAAAACGTTTTGAGTACCTTCAAAGCATGGTGCGGAAGACATGAATTTTGGACAAACAGTTCAAAAGTTATAAGCAAAAGTAGCCATTTTTTGTATCTCCGGACCAGTAGGTGGCGCTGCGCCGAAACGCTGCATGTTGCCTCAGGTCATGCTTGTGATGACATATACCAAGATTGGTTTGAATACGATAAAGCGTTGTGGAGATATAGGCTTATGAGTGTTTTTGCAACCGCTACGCAAAATTTGTGTGCGCATTTATCGAAAACGATTTGACAAATCAACTTGATTTGCAAGATTTTTTGTCAGCATGGTCAGAAGATGATATGGTTCAATTTCTGTGCAAATCGGACAAATCGTCTAGGACGAGTTTGCAAAAGTAGGTTTTTTGGAAAATTAAAAATGGCGGGGAAATTATCATGACCGAAAATGACATCATAGGGTGCAATTGAATCGGCATGAGCCAATGACTCTATTATGACCAGTTTCAATATACTAGGCTAATTTAATCAAAAGTTATTAGCATTTTTGTCAAGTTTGTTATATCTTTTGACCACAAGGTGGCACTGCCCTAAAACTTTTTGAGTACCTTCAGGGCATGGCATGGAAGTCACATACCGAGTTTAGTAACAATACACTAATGCATTTGTAAAATATAGCATTTTTTGACAAAATTCAAAATGGCCGGCAGCCAAAATGGCCGATATGGTAAAATTGAATATCAGACGACTCGGCATGCCGCCCTGAATGTAACGAGACCACTTTTATGATTTTTGGACAAACAGTTCAGAAGTTATAAGCAAAAATAGCAATTTTTCGTATCTCCGGACCAGTAGGTGGCGCTGCGCCGAAACACTGCATGTCGCCTCATGTCATGATTGTGATTAGATGTACCAAGTTTGGTTTGAATACGATTAAGCGTTGCGGAGATATTGCCTTAAGTGTGTTTTTGCAACCGCTACGTAAAATTTGTTTGCGCGTTTATCGCAAATGATTTGATGAATCAACTTGATTTGCAAGATTTTTTGTCAGCATGGTCTGAAGATGATCTGGTTCAATTTTCGTGCAAATCGGATGAACCGTCTAGGACGAGTTCGTAAAAGTAGGTTTTTTGGAAAATTAAAAATGGCGGGAAAATTTTTATGACGGAAAATGACGTCAAGGTTGCAATCAAATCGTCTTGAGCCAAGGAATCAGAGGAAAAAAGAATTTAGTTTCTAGCCCTTATGGTTCAAAAGTTATTAGCATAAACATGAGTCAAATTTTGGACTGATGGTGGCGCTAGAGGGATTGAGTTTGAGACTCCAAATTTGCTACGGTGACATTTCAGACTGTCCTCTATTAGTGTGCCAAATTTCATAACTTTTTACCATACGGTTCTATGGGCTGCCATAGACTTCGTGGCGGAAGAAGAAGATGAATAATAATAATAATAGGAACGGGAACGGTTTCAATAGGTGCCTTCGCACCTTCGGTGCTTGGCCCCTAATAATAAATATAGCTGCAAGCAGCAATACCGGGGCCAAGCGCAAAGAAGAAGACAAGACATGCCAAAATGGCTGCCAGTGTCAGATCAACTGCAGCAATGAGAAATTAATCACGTTTTAAGATGATTTTAGGCAAAAGGCTGAAAAATGCATTGTAGTCTGAGAGTGTCAGACCAACTGCAGCAATTAACAATTATACAGTTTAAGAAGATTAGGCAAAATGGCTGAAATATCATATATAGAGTCACTGATAATATAAGTTAATGGTTTATCACTTTTGACCAATAGGTGGCACAGTTACGAAATGTATGTGGTGTGGTCAGAATAAGGGAACAATGACACATGCAAAGTTTGATGCCAATATGTCAAAGCATTGCAGAGATACAGCCTCAAGAGTCATTTTGGCATCATGGCTCAACTTTGTCACTGCGGTTTACAAAAACGGTTTCATCTATTGATGCAAAATTCCTAACTTTTTGTTGACACAGTCTGAAGATGATACGATTCGATTTTGGTGGAAATTGGACAAACAGTCTAGGATGAGTTTGAAAAAGTAGGTTTTGATCAAATAAGAACATTGAGGACAGGATGTTTGACCAAATATGGCAAAATTAGTATCTATGTTCTCGGCATGAGCCAATGACTGTATTATGACCAGTTTCATTAAACTAGGCTAATTTAAACAAAAGTTATTAGCATGTTTGTAAATTTTGTTATAACCTCTGACCACAAGGTGGCACTGCCCCAAAACTTTTTGAGTACCTTCAAAGCATGGTGCGGAAGACATGATTTTTGGACAAACAGTTCAGAAGTTATAAGCAAAAATAGCAATTTTTCGTATCTCCGGACCAGTAGGTGGCGCTGCGCCGAAACGCTGTATGTTGCCTCAAGTCATGCTTGTGATGACATGTACCAAGTTTGGTTTGAATACGATAAAGCGTTGCGGAGATATTGCCTTAAGTGTGTTTTTGCAACCGCTAATTAAAATTTGTTTGCGCGTTTATCGCAAATGATTTGACGAATCAACTTGATTTGCAAGATTTTTTGTCAGCATGGTCTGAAGATGATCTGGTTCAATTTTCGTGCAAATCGGATGAACCGTCTAGGACGAGTTCGTAAAAGTAGGTTTTTCGGAAAATTCAAAATGGCGGGAAAATTTTTATGACGGAAAATGACGTCATAGGGTGCAATCGAATCGTCTTGAGCAAAGGAATCAGAGGAAAAAAGAATTTTGTTTCTAGCCCTTATGGTTCAAAAGTTATTAGCATAAACATGAGTCACATTTTGGACTGATGGTGGCGCTAGAGGGATTGAGTTAGAGACTCCAAATTTGCTACGGTGACATTTCAGACTGTCCTCTATTAGTGTGCCAAGTTTCACAACTTTTTACCATACGGTTCTATGGGCTGCCATAGACTTCGTGGCGGAAGAAGAAGAAGAAGAAGATGAATAAATATAGCTGCAAGCAGCAATACCGGGGCCAAGCGCAAAGAAGAAGACAAGACATGCCAAAATGGCTGGCAGTGTCAGATCAACTAGAGCAATGAGCAATTAATCACGTTTTAAGATGATTTTAAGCAAAAGGCTGAAAATGCATTGTAGTCTGAGAGTGTCAGACCTGAGGGCAACAGTAAACTGTGATTAACTCCTCATTAAGATTGAACCAGAATCATATTTGGTCAGTGTAATCTTAAGCCTTAGTGATGTAAAATTTCAAAGATCTTGAGTTTCGTTGAACTGAGTTTTGAGTTTGAGTTTTATCTGTGGCATCCTGACAAAGTCTGATGTTTCCGCAAAATTTTAGTTAGTCATAGTGCCACCAGCTGGTCAAGTCAAGTCACCTTTATTTAAATAGCGCTTTCAACAAGTCCAACTGTTTCAAAGTAGCTTCACAGTGTTAACTATCTAACTATCTAACTATCCAGCTAATTTCAATTTTCATATAGTGTCAATGCGGGCAGAACGGTAATATAGTTGAAATTTAGGTGTCCCCAACTGAGCAAGCCAAAGGCAACGGTGGCAAGGAACCAAAATTCCTTTCAAGGCCAGAATGGAGAAAAAGAAACCTTGGGAGAAACCAGTTTGGGTGCCAGTTGTCCTCTGGCCGACGAACAAACAGTGTATGATTATAATTCTGGCAACATTACAGTTCAGAAGTCATATTAGATAAATAGATATTCGTAAGATTATTCGATAGATTGCAGAGATGTATAAAGTACTAGAGACACATACTTGAGTAAAAGTACAAGTTCCTTATCAAAAAAGTGACTTGAGTAGAAGTTGAAGTGCTCTTTAAGCACCACACTTAAGTAGAAGTACTAAAGTATTCAACATTTTTTGTACTGAAGTATTGCAAGTAGTTTATTTTAAAATTTACTACTCAAGTACTGAAAGTAAAAGTAGAAGTATTGTGTTATGTAGTTATTAAAGAAAGTAGTCAAAAGTTTGAACATCATATTGTTTTTATTATTTCAAATGATTAAGCTAAAGGACAATCACAATGTTGGTAGGTAATTTTTCTACATATTGTCATATAAATAACCTGAAAATACTGTAGTTCATTAAGATTAAATCTTACTATAACCACTCTTACTAAAAAAAAATGTTCTTATATTCTCATTTCAAGAGGTGTTCTGAGTAAATGATTTGTTTGTAACACTTTACAATATGGTTTGATTTGTTAACATTACATTAGTTAATGTATTAGACTATTAACTAACATGAACTAACCATGATCAATACATTTGTTACTGTATTTATTAATCTTTGTTAATCTTAGTTAATAAAAAATACAGCTGTTCATTGTTTGTATATGTTACTTAACAGTGCACATTAACTATGTAAACAAATAGAGAGCAATTTGAGCGCAAGACGCTCGTGTTGATTTAAAGACAGTGAATGCGCGCTCGCGGGGCTCTCTCGCTCGCGGGGCTCTCTCACGCTCTCTCTCTCTCGCGCTCTGTCTCTCTCTCGCACTCTCGTGCGCGCTCTCTCTCTCTCATGCGCGGTAATGTGGGTTTGGAATGGAATGATTCGTAACATTTTTATAATTGTAACGAGTAACGATGCAGCACATAAAAAAAATATCGGAGTAAAAGTATTAAACTCATCGAAAATATGTACTGAAGTAAAAGTGGAAGTAGGAGAAAAAAATAATACTCTAGTAAAGTACAGATACTGCCTTTTAGTACTTAAGTACAGTAGTGAAGTAGTTGTACTTCGTTACTATACATCACTGATAGATTGGAGTCGTCGTGCTGGAGACGGGTTTAATGAGGGTGTCATTTAGATGCAGCATTTACAGGGCAGAGTTTAGTTGACACGCTCTCTTCAGACATATCAGGGATGCATTTGTCATGTCCAGGTGCAGGTCCACCATCTGATCTGAATACAGCCCGGTAGCAGGAAGTGTGGCAAATACAAATGATTGATGTAGTCCTCCTATTTTTATATACTTAAATGCATATTGGCCACCGTGCTCTGTTTTCCTAAAGCCCCAAGGTCACCTGGCACAGGTGCGAGATCCCTTTCATTGCTCTTGCAGCTTTAATGTAGTTTTGTATTTTTTACTTTTTGGGACCTCATGAAGAGTAGTCACTGCCTAGGTACTGGCTAATGGGGATCCAAATAAACAAATAAACTTAGATCATAGATGGGAAAGAGCATTCACAGCAATACAGGCAATTTAACTAAGGAAAAATATGTTTTTTTTGACACTTATAACACATCTCTGCTTTTTTTTAGGTGTCCTCAAAGTGTGCCCATAAATATATGTGTAAAATTTGTTGTAAATATCTCATTTTATTTTAAATTTATAGCCACTTATATTTAGAGAGAATTGGCTGCATTGATTGGAATTTTTTTTTTTTTTGCCACTTCCTTCCAAAATGTTGGCTTTTGGTCATTATTGTTTAGCTATTGACCTATGTTATGTGTCTTGAAGACATTCGCAAAGGTTTTTTAGGTGCTAAAATGCACCTTTTTACATACCATAAGGTGAAACCTGGCATGTTTGGTATCACTGGAATTCAGCAAGGATTCAGGAGTCTAAGGAGGTGAATGCTCCTTCAGGGCATTGTGCCAATGACGTATACAGAGTTTTTTGAGATATGCCAGTGTCCTCATAGACTATCATGGCAACCTGGATGAAGACAATGAATGCCCATTGTCATCTGACTAATGTTTGGGTGCCTATATAGCCATTTTCATGTGTTTTTCCCCTGTTATAGCGCCAAAAAGTGGTTAATTGTTGCGATTTTTTTCATGTGATCTCAGACTGAGCTCACATACATGTGACCTGAATTTGGTGAAAATATCTCATTCCGTTCACAAGTTATAGCCATTTTAGTAAAAGAGGTCCCAGTTGCATCAAACATTTTGGCTCCCCTTAGCGACCATGAATCAAAATGTGTTTTTTTTTTTATAATTATTGATAATCACTCTCCAGAGAACATTTCTGCAGTGGTTTGGTTCTGATCAGGCAAAGAACCTGGGGGTAATTTGCAAAAGTAGGTTTTACAAAAAACCTAAAATATCTCGAAATTGGCGCCTGAAGGGCGAGCAAATCCAAAGCATGCATTTTGTCCGTCTTGAGCCAAGGATTCCAGCGATATAAGGCACTCGAGGCTACGCCTTACGGTTGAGGAGTTATGAGCCGTTTCGTACTTTTGATGGCCGTTTCGTACTTTTGATCGCTGTAGCGCCCCCGTCAGGCCGATCGGGGCGGGCTTCGGTGACGTCAGTAGTCGTTGTGAGTACTACCAGCCCTGCAAGTTTCAAGTCTCTACGACTTACGGTTTGGTCTGCCCGATCAGTTTTAGCTGGAGAATGATGCATCATGGGAAAATGAACAGTTACAATAGGGTTTCAGCCTGACACCTGACTTTGATTGGATTTTACTACCCCTTACTATCAATATTTTGACATTTGGGCTCTCGATCGTGCCTAACGACCTATGTTTCCGAACTTCTGACGCTGGTTTCGTCTCGATCGGACTAGCGGTTTCGAAGATATCGGCAAAAAAGTTTTAAGCGCTAAATTACAACGGTGCACAAACCATACGGCGAAACCTGGCAAGTGTGGTATCGTTGGACTCGGCAACGATTCAGGAGTCTAAGGAGATGAGTCTCGTGAAAATAAGTCAACCACACCCAAAGTTCTGAGCATTTTTAAAAAAAAATCTCCACTAGGTGGTGCTGTTTCGAAA